>NW_019384544.1:194943-228755 GCF_000671375.1 Centruroides sculpturatus | reverse complement strand
TTTTTTTAATTGAAATTTTTTAAATTGATATGAAAAGGATAAGAAAAAAGTAATGAAATATTTATTTTATATATGCATCAAAATAGTATAAAAAAACTTAAGAAAAATTGTTTATCAATAAAATGATAATATAAAATGATGATATATTTGATAATAAAACTATATTTAAAAAACAATAGCGAGACTATTATTTTTCATGTAGGTATTTCGACAAAATTCAATGAACTTAAATTTTGATTTTGAACACGTAGAAACACTTTTGCACGTAACATTCGTTTTCACAAAAAATTCATCTGTCCCATTAGTCCCCCCTTATTCAGATTCTAGATCCGCCGCTGGTCAAGGGTGTCACGATTTGTTATTTTTCAATAGGTGTGCCACTCAATGAAAGAGGTTGAAAAACACTGGGTTAGTAGGTAGTTTTACCATTTTCGAGCATTATTGTAACTTTTTTCTACTGTTGTGTCAAAAAGTCTTATTTGTAATTACATTTTTTAAATTTTATATCATATATAAAGAAAGAAAAAGTGTATTTGGTTTATTAAAAAAATTAATAACATGATAATTTTAAATTACAGATGAGGATGTGAGTAAATCGAAAATATAACTCTTTTCGATTTAATTTTCCAAGTTTTAAATAGATATCCGTTTAAAACTGTTAAAACTAATATCTCAAATACTATAGTATAGATAACAGACTTACTGGTAACATAAAAATGACACTTCTATGGGTGCGTTCTTTTATTCCTCCGCGTAACTCCGCGCGAGCGACATCCGTTTAAAAATTCCTGCGGAACGCGTTCCTAAATTCCGGTCGGAGTGCGCGCCGTCGAACGGCCGCTTGTGGCAGTAGTTTGCGGTGGAAAGCAACATGGCGTCCTCCATGGCTCAGATAGTTTCGTTTCGGGGGTCCATTATGTGGTTTTATGAATGAAAATTTAGAAGTTGTGAAAGCGCAGGTGATGTAAGTGTCTTTTCGACTTTTTTTCGGATGGTAGCCGGCATTCTAATTTTTTCGTGGCTATTTTGAATGCTCTTTCAACAAATAATCCATTTTATGGTTAAATTTTACAATTGGGACTCTTCTTTTGCCTTTAAAAGCTCATATGTTACAATTATAGATTCCTCCGTCACGATACTATCGATAGTGCCGGGCGCCGCCATCTTTCTTTCTTTCACCGTCGTTCCTAAATGCCTACAAACAGCAGCGCACTCCCGTAGTAGCGGAGACGCATAGCGACCGCTATTAACGAACGCACCCTATCATCAGAATGCAATCTTCTATCATTTTAATGTTGCCAGTAGCATTGTGATAAGTCTCTGTTAAATTAAACACGCGATAGGCTTAGCGGAGAGAACGACGCGACTCGCGTGATCGCCGAAAAAAAGTATGATAACTTTCTTATTTTTCGTCTCCGGTCCAAAAGTAGGATATCATTGAACTTGTCTCAGTCCCCTGAGTTCAAATATATACTCAAAGTCCCTAAATTCCATAGGTGGTAATCTATAGTATCCCCCTTGCTAGTATTGCACTGTCATGGCGACGGTCGCGACTGTTCGCGCTCCCGACGAACACCTCCCAGAGGGGAGCCGCCGATTGTTTAATGTCACTACTTATTGATACGCGTGTACAAGAACTATCGTGAATTCTCCATATTAACAAATATAGAAGAAATATAGAACAGAACTATTGTGAATCAATAACTAGTGACGATAAACAATAGGCGGCTCCCCTTTGGGAGGTGTTCGTCGGGAGCGCGAACAGTCGCGACCGTTATGACGTTTGAACAAAGCACATTAGACGGATATAAATTTTATATCATAATTTTATTAAATAAAGTAGTAATATAATTTTTAAAATGTAGATCTGTAATNTTTTTTTTTATTTATTTAAAAAATGGCCTTAAAACAAAGACTTCTCACATTAATTCTATCAATTATAGCTGGACTTGGCAATAAAAAAAAAAAAGTGTTAATGTTTGAAGAGAGTAGTGATGGGGAAGATGGGTTAAGCAGTTTTAGCATTAGGAGGAAGGTCGCATGCTTGTGTAAAAACAGGTTAAAAGATGATAGTGAGTAATATTACTGGTGAGGTTGAGCATGTTTTGACATGTTATCTGGGATACTAGGAATAAATATAAACAACCTGCTGTTGGATTAGATCATGTTTCAACAAGCTAAGTAAATTCAGTATCTCGCTGGCCATCTAATGCCACACACAGTTTATATCCAGCATTCGAACGCTACTGTGCTTGTATTTTTATTTCTGGAATGTGGCTCGCAGAGGTTGTGTAATTTCTTCAGAGAGCTTCTGTTATGTTTGTGGTGAATACACAGTGAAAAGTCAACATCCCCATTATATGATCCCATCTTTTTGGAAACAATGGGAGAAAAGGAAAAAGAAGCTTGAAACTCTTTCAAGAATGTAGTGCATAAGTTTTTGGGAAATACAAAGGACCCTGACTACAAAACCATTGTACAACGCATGTTGGCAGTGTATGAAGCTCAAGGATGCAAGATGAGCTGAAAGGTTTATTTCTTACACTCCCATATTGACTATTTTCCCAAAAACTTGGGAGCCTACAGTGAAGAACAGGGTGAAAGATTTCACCAGGATGTCCATGATATCGAGAGATGTTACCAAGGAAAATGGGATGTCAATATGTTAGCTGACTACTGTTGGATGCTCAATTGAGAAACCAGAGAAGGAAATCGGAAATGAGTTCAGAGAAGCATCAAAGAGAAGAAGAAAAGGGGTCATAAGAAAAAAGAGTAGACCTAAAATTGTGTATAAATATCAAAAACAATTTTTTGATTAGTTGTAAGAATATATAATATATTTAGTTCATTGTAATAAATAAGACTTTTATCATAAATTTGTTTTTATTTTTCAAAAAACCTTTATGTGATGGGATGTTACAGAAGTCATTTTTAGAATCTCTGATCTTTAAAACATATAATTCAGCAAAAATATCTCATGCAGCTGGAAAAATTTTTTTTTGCAGACCTGTGATATTATCAATAAAAAAAACAAGATTTAGTATTTTTGGATGTCAGAACAAAAAAAGAAAATTACAATTCTATTTGAATAAAATAACAAACATTCTTCTGAAAACTACAGAAAACATAAATTAGAAAAAAAAAACATTTATGAAAACACCTTCAATTAAAAAAACAAGTTCCATTATTATTATTATTAATTAAAAGTTTATAATGACAGATTGACATTAGATACATATACCATAACATAATACATGTACTTATTTAATTTTATTTATTTACAGTATTTATCATCAGTTGTCTGCTGATAGAAAAAAAAATCCCAATTACTAGTAACTAAAATTGTATAACACTTTCAAAACAGGAAAAAAATAATACAGTGTGTACAAAAAAAAGAAACTTAAGATGCAATATTTAAGTTTCTTTCTATACCCATTTTACTTTCACCTTTACACAATTTGAAAACATAAAAACATAGTTACCACTTTTCTCCCTTAAAAATTAATTACTTTTTAAAGACAGTGAAAATAATTTTTCAGTATTTACAACCTCAAAGTCTTTAATTAATTAAATTAATTAATTAATGAACTAATAAACCCAAAGAATTGAGAACAGTTGATTATGCATAGCATTTTACTAAATGTTATAATTATGAAAGAAATAAATACACTGTTGGACAAACCTAAGGACAAATGCTATTTTCAACAATTACAGTTAGAAATTGAACCGCAGCAGCCTGTTGAAATACACTTGAAATCATGATGTACTCTGTTATGTAAAACTTATGCAAATATTTGAGTTCTGCACTTGTCAGTCACATGACAGCACAGATAAGAGATTTCAATTTGCAATTAGTAAAAAAGAAGAACTAAGGTAGAATTTTTATCTCTCTATTTTGGCTCTGTACCATAGAAACTGCAAAGTTTGCCATTTACAAACACACTAAAAGTTGAAGGAAGGGTAATTATAAACAATATTTTAAATATAAATCTGACAGTATTTATATGCAAAAACAGGTATATTTAACTATGAACACCTAATACAAGATTTTAATTCAGAATGCTTCAAACATACAAAATGAAGGAAACTCTTATAAATTTAATGTTTCTCTTCAGTTAAAATCTGCTAATTTTTTTTCTTTTTCTTTCATTCTTTATTTCATCTTGTTAAGTATGAAAGTATATGTGAAAATACAATCAAGTTTGTTAAACAATGATAATTGTATTTTCACATGTACGCCTACTTTTAATAATTCACAAATCAAATTTTCATGTACAAGTGTTTGGAACCTAGAAGTACAGAAAGAAAACAAAAAGATAACAAAATACCATGTTAGATTTTAACCAGAAACAAAATATTAAATTTATAACTGCTACAAAATAAAATAAAAGGTATTTTATTCATTAAACTTTATATATATATATGTAAAAAAATAACTTATTCAGTATTTAAAAAAACACAAGTGAAAAGAAAATGGAACCCAAGTCAAGAACTGCAGATGTTACTGATCATGCCATACCACATGACCATATAGATAGTTTGCCTGAAAAGCTTAAGGCCAATTTATTAATTATACATATATTTCTTTCAAATTTTCTCTTCATGCATTGCCTGTTTGCACAAGCAGCTTCATTTACTTACAAAGGACACCAAGGTCTACATGATAATTAAGGTCCGAATTTTTAGGTACCATACCCACTCTATTTTTGAAAGGGGCAGAGTGTAAAAAGACAAACTATGTCAGTTTAAGTGCAGTAGATCCACTCATTACCAAATTGTTTAGCATCCAAATGCACCCAAAATGCAAACCTGCCCCCAAAATGATGACTAGCACCCAAACTACCCAGCTTCCCCCTTTTTTACATTTTCAAATATGTTGAGAATTCTTTTTTTTTTGTTTTTGGTGGTTTTTTATTCATTCACTCGAGGGGAAAAAACAAATTCATTAAACTGGTCAATGTATGCTGAGGAAAAAAAATATGATAATTAGCTTACTCTCTTCTTTTGTTGAGAAAAACGCAGGTAAAGGGGAATTTTCTGGACTAAACAACTAATCATTAAGGTTGTTCTAAGAATGTAAACAGATTCACTGAAAATCTACAACACTATTCTTTTCTTAGAAAAGAAAACACATCTAAAAAATCCTGACTTGTGAGTGCAACAGTTCCAATTTCCTTTGTTTGGTGTCGGCATCATTAGAAAATGGCAAAATTGTCTGCATATAAACTGAATATTTTAGCAAACAAGTTTAAAGATGAAGGCATATGCAGAGATGAAAAAGTTCATTGCTGTTCCATTTGCAATTATGTGATTTCAGTTGAAGTGAAACACCAAGAAATGAAAATCAGGCGACACACGAGTTCGTAAAAACAGAGAAAGCAAACAGAAAAGAAGGAATTTTGAGCAGACATTTATAGGGGCCTCATTTCAAAGATGAGAAGAATCTCAGAAGGCTAATAATATGTTTTATGCAGATTAACAACTGCTCTTCTGCAGGCAAATATACCCTTATATAAGTTAAACAATCCAGCCTGTAAGTAATTTCTCCAGAAATATATGGGAAAGCTTGTCCCTGACGAGACCACTCAGAAAAAACTATGTGAAACCAGTTTATGATCAAACAATATCTAAAATCCTGGACGTTGTCAGATACAATCCTGTAGTGTCTATACTGGACAAAACAATGGATTCCACAAAACAGTATGTGCTGAATGTTCTTGTTGACCACCAACCGGATGCTATATATAACCAATGTTGCTCAAAATGTACCAACTTAAAAATACAAACTCAACTAGTGTCCCAAGCTTTCAATGATGTTTGCATCAAGTTGTGGCCAAATGATGTCCAGTACAAATAGGTTTGGCTTGTCGTTACAGATCAAGCATCTTACATGTCAGCATTTTCAAATTTGAAGTGCATATTCAACAACCTAAAGCATGTGACTTGTCTTGCCCATGCCCTACACTGAATATGTGAACATATTTGTGTAGAATACAGCAAGGCCAATGACTTCATTTCTAAAATGAAAATGGCTCTCAAGTTTCCTAATCAGGAGCACTTGTACCAATACATAACTGGACTGCCATTACCACCCCGTCCAGTGGTCATCCATTGGGGGTCTTGGATAAACAGTGTGGTATTCTACTGTGAGAACTTTGAGAAAATTAATGCATTTATCAATGAACTTCCTCCTGGAGATCCGGTGGCCATGTCAAGAAACTGGTCACTGATACAGTAGTGACCACAGAGCTCTACTCCAAGCATTTGTACAAGTTATTTGCACAAGATTATAAAATAACATAATATAATATATAATATAACATTCTTCAGGTGCTGACTAAGCATTGTCGCTTAATCAGCACCTGAAGAACTCAGTGGAGGTCGAAAACGTTAGTGGATATTGTAACAAACACAACACTGATAAAGGTTTTTTGTAGACAGTTATTACTCAACACAGTGTTACAGTTAGAAGACATTTGTGTTTTGTATCAGACTATTTCATTTAAGCACATTCTAATGTATATCAATACTGCTTTCTTTTCTGCTTTTCATCTATTTGGCAAGATAAAATTATCCAATTTTGTTCATTTTCAATTTCGAAGAGTGATATTCATTTACAATTTTCCCTGCCTTGTAGTGTCCTAAGCACAAAAACTGGGAGATTTACAATTATCCTTCATAATATGTACATTTATTAAATATAAATACTGTAAATGTAAATTTTTGTTCTTGTAAATGTAAACTTTTTGTCATATTGGGCTGCAATTTGAAAAAATTGTAGATCTATAACTTCCTATGCCATCTGTCCATCTGTCTTTCCTTAATCTTGAGAATGGAGTTAAATAGATGAAAGATGAGACCAGATATGGAAACCTTAGGGGAGAGAGGCCCTGAATAACTATATACAAACTTCCAATGCAAACCAGAAGTCACGTTATTTCAATTAAAAAATTTCCCCTTAAAAGGTGTTAGATAGATGACTGGAACAACTCTATTGTTAAAGGAAAAGTATTATGTACAGGGGCAAGCCACTACTGATTTTAGGTGGAGAGCATATAGTTAAAATTAAATAAATTAAAAGTATGATAAAAAATTGCAGCCCTGCATGTCACAATAAATAATTGCTCGTTAAAAAGTATTTTCAAAACTCCAATTCAATGTAAAAACTTATGTAATCATTTAAATTAAGTAAGTTCACACAATCCTATTGGAAATAAATTATTTTTCTAACTTGATATAGATAATTTAAAAAGCATTCTTCATAACTATATAAATCAGCAATTACAACTCAAAAATCATCTTTAATTAACAAGCATCAGCATTTACAACAAAAAGTTTGAAATGAATTTTGATGAGTGATTTACATTATGATTTAAGCTTTTTAATCCTTACTTATCAATAAAAATAGTCTCTTTTTCCACTGACTTTTATTTAATTAGAATTAAAACTTGTAACTTCTGTAAAGACAGCCAAGGTCATACTATCTGATCATTTAATAATCAGAGACAGATACTATTACACATTTACAACAGCTTTATAAGCATACACACGTTCAAAGTTATTGTAAATATGAGTAAAGGTTTATAATTAAATTAAATTAAATTATTGCAAGTGGAAAAGGCTGAAAGACGTCAAATCTTTCAACTTTTCTTTATTCTTTTAGAATTTTGCTGAATCATCCAAAGTCAACTTCTAGAACATCACTCATCCTTTAAACCAGTGAATCCAGATACAGTGAGTAAAAAAAAGAAAAAACTATTTACATTTTTCGACAATTCTATCAACATATATGATAGAAGCAAATGAAGTGTCTTAAGGAAAAAAAATGCATCTAAAAGAAAGAAACCTTCATTGTTTAAATAAATAGTATGTAATGCATCGTTTACAAAAAAAAGGGGTTACACAATGTTAGGGTTCAAGTACCAGGCCTGAACTTTTAAAATCAAAAACAATAATAATTTCGACAACCACATATATATAACAGTTCACAATAAATATGTGTTTTTATTATATTGAAATAAGAAAAAACAATAATGGGTTAATTGTACCAACAGTTAACTAATTGAATATTCAACCAATTTACAAAGTAGCAACAAGAATCAACAATCAATCAAAAGAAAAGCGTACATATAATATCAAATCCAAAATGTCATCTCCACCTCAAAAAGAGACATACATCAAAGTATACAGCTTATGCTAATTGCTGCTCACAGACGTGTCTACATCCTTCATCACCAGGAGCTACCTCACTTGGCTGTATTGGATGTGCTGTCTTTTATCCAATGTTCAATGCAGCTCTGCACTGTCCTAATTTACATGATTTTGCATTACAGGATCAGTCACTGATGCAAACTAAGTCTGCCTTTTTAACTTTATCACATGTGCTTAGGAGTTTGTCCTTAAAAAAAAAAGAACCCCGAAAAGAAAATTAAGTAAAATAATGCCTCAAAACAAAATAACGGTCGGACATTGACTCCTTTACAAGTATTTAATCAATAAACTCATACAGAACTGTCAAAACTTGTACATCTAAAAAATCATTCTCTGGATATTTTATCATACAAAAAGTTTGTGTTCTCATATAAGTATTTATTTTGTTGAGTAATTAATATTTGGTATGGTCTTTTGCCTTCAGAATCAGAAAAATACATTTTGATATGTTATCTATCAAACTTAAATACAGGTATCCCTCATACAACATGGTATTTCTACAATA
Organism: Centruroides sculpturatus; assembly: GCF_000671375.1. Classification (NCBI taxonomy): domain Eukaryota; kingdom Metazoa; phylum Arthropoda; class Arachnida; order Scorpiones; family Buthidae; genus Centruroides; species Centruroides sculpturatus. The sequence continues at coordinate 220,039 of NW_019384544.1, read as the reverse complement.
TGGTTTTTGCTCTAACATGGTTTTGGAAATCCTTTGTACAAAACTTCACAATTTTTAAGTGTAAACTTCATTATTTTATTTTTTTTTATTCAAGCAAGCATGCATGTTGTCTCAAGTTTGCCCACAGATTTTAGAATATTGAAATTTTCAATTTTTTGTACCTTTTGTCAGGTTTATTTAATAAGAACTGATAGGAAATGAAGGAAAAAATTGAACTATCAACCAGATATCATCATTATTGCTTTCAGACTTTAAGACTGTCACTCTGTTTTGTTTTTATAGATTAATCTTAGTATTTAGTACAGTTTATTTAAACATGTTTAGGTAAGTATTATTAAACTTTTTTAAGTATAGGTAAGTAATCATTCATAAAAATGACAAACGAAATACAGTGGTATTCTTGATACTCAAACTGTTCCCAACTCAAACAATTCAGTATTTGAGCACAAATTCTGGGGGGGGGGAATTGCTTGATACTCGACTGAACAAATGCAACCTGCTAGAACAAATTATCGATTAACAACATATTTTTTATTTTTTTATCAATATAAAATGATAGTAAAAATAAAAAAACAAAGATGTTGCCGATATTTTCGATCAAGATCAACAAAAATCTCAAAAGATGACAATACTTTGTAAAAAGAAAATGCCCTCATTTAACTAAAATTAATATTAACAGTACTTTTAACTGTGCTTGTTAATTAATTGTTAATTGGAAATAAATTATCAATTGCTTTAATAAATATATTTCTCTTACTAACAAAAAAGAATAATATGCTTTTGTTAACTTATGGAATGTAACGGTATGTTTTGCATTAGTCCTTTGTTTCATATAGCATGGATTCGAATAATACGGCACTTTTTCAGAATGTATTTACTGTGTTATACAAGGGATACCTGGACATACTGTCTAAACCTTCATCCCAATTTGTTTTACAGAATTCCAAATGTCATGAACAAGGCTGATTGGTGGAGCTGGAAAAATCATTCAGTTTTTGCTTACATAAATTCTATATATTTTCAATAGGATTGAGGTCTGGACTTTGTGGTGACCATTGCAAACTTCAACCCTTGTCTCATCCAAATCATTTTCTTGTATGTTTAGCAATGTGCTAGGATTGTTATCTTGCTGAATCACCACATTGTTTGTTCAGATAAAACTACTGAAAATTATTCAATATAACAGTGCAAAATATTGCAATATATTTCCACATTCATAATACCATCATTACAAACAAGATTACCAGTACAATTGGCTGTAATATATCCCCAAATCAAAGGAGATCCAATCCATGTTTAACTGATGGTAGTAAGTTACATTATAGAATTTCAAATTTTGGAGTGGGTGTTTTCCAACATCATTTATATCCATCTCTTTCAAGTTTAGTATCATTAGAAACAACAAAGTGCCAATCACCAATATTCCAGTTTTTGTATTTTTCAGCAAAATTCATTCTCAGTTTTGATGGCTTGCAGTCAATAAAGGTTTCTTTAAAATTATGTATTATGCATGATTGTAATTCATGATGTGTTAGTACATTTCTGATTGTCTGAACAGAAATATTGATGCCATGATGTCTTGCTAGCTCATTTTTCACATAAACAACAGTTTGTTTTTCCTAATATTATATTTTTTACAATGATCCTCTCCTGAACAGCATTTAAAGAAAAGTCATCCTGGCTTTAAATTTTCCACAGCTAGCAAGTTGTTTTTCCTTATTTTGGAACACTATCAATGCTAAAACTCATTCTTGAAATGATTTTCCACACTGACAATCCTTGATCCAATAATGCCACAATATTTTGTTGTTGTTTGAACTCTTATGAATGATAATGAGACCTTTAATTTCACAACATAATATTAGTCACTAGAAAATAGGTGACATTTGTATTTTGTAATACTTACCACTTACAGAAACAGTTAGTCCAAATCATCTACAAATTGGCAGAAAAATAATTGTTCAAATGTAGTCCACAAGAATGAAATGATTTTCCTAATTTGTGTCAGTGTAAATGCAAAAACAAAAATGTCAAAAAAAAAATGTCTTCCTTTATACACTAAATTCACATATAATTTACATATTTCATTGTTAGTGTGTTTTGTGTGCAAATAACTTACCTGTAGAACATTCCATCATGTAAACATTTTTTTGAGTCAGTATACTCCATAAATATCAATTATATTATTGCGTTATGATCATACTGTATAATACATTTCATACGCTTTAAAATTGGAACCCTATTTTTGTAACAACCAAAATTAGAATGACAATCTGCTCTATGCATTTTAAAATTGCTAATTATCTTTAACATGCATTTGCATAAAATTCAAAATATTTATGTAGAGCAGGGCTTCTTAAACTATGGGTCGCGATCCCATTTGGGGTTGCTTAGAGAAATCTTGCGATTGCGAGATTTTAATGCAAAATATTGAAAATAATTTGTGAGAGTTTGAAAATGGCATGCTTTGTGTCATAGGATTCGTGAGTTGCGCTTTGTGTCACTTCTGGTGCAGCGAGACAACAATTCAGCAACACTGATTGTAGTGTGACATAATGTAGTGTTGTCGCTTTTTAGTGTATTTAGTTGTCTCTGTTCCATTGTAACACAAGAGTGAACTGTGGTAGTACACCATTATTGTTTTTGCAAATTTGTATATATCTTTATTTTATATTTTTTTTGGGTCGCGAAAAAAATTACAATCATAAATGGGGTCGTGAATAAAAAAAGTTCAAGAAGCCCTGATGTAGACAGTAAAACAATAAATGTATCTGTTTTTTCTATGAAATTTATCCTATATTAACTTCAATTTCAAAACACAAATATGCTTAGTTTCAAACAATACACACAGTTATTTTATTTCAAAAACATGGGTGTCTGCAGAAAATTTTCCAGGGGAGGAAAAGCTTGAAGAAAAATAATTATACCAATAAATTTTTTTTTTCCTGCAAGAGATTATAGAATAGAGTTTGTATTGTATCAATACAAAAAACAAAGCATTCCAAGGTCAAGGGTATACATATCAATCACTTTTATGATGGTAATTTGTAGAACTTTTTATTTGATCCCAGAGGAGGGCAAGTGCTCCATTTGATCCTTCTGCAGACACCCATGTTTAATGTTACATAACATCAAAAATAGCATAACACATTTTATGTCATTCTCAATACTGCAAAAGAAAGCCTATGCGAGTCAATCAAAATAATTTAACAGTCACAAATAATTATATAAATATCTAGATTTACATATCAAAACATATATAATGTATTACATATAATTAACTTAAAAGAGATTTCTCTAAAGATTTCATTAAAAAATTGTACAACACTGACAATAAATATTTGATTAACGATAATCTAGACTAACATTAATAAAATTATATTTAAGGAACTAGAAGCATTAATTAATTAATTGACAATAGATAGTTGGCAGTTCTTGTAAAATTTTGAACTTCTAAAAGATTATATACAACAACAAACAAAATCTGGAAACAACAGAAAATAAAGTGGGAAAAAATGTAGAAAATTTATTGTGCATTTTGTAATAGTATAAATTATGTCACGGGGTATAAAACCATATGCAACTAACTACGAAACTGTAATTTAGATAATGGGATTTGAAAATTGGACCAACCTTCATTGCCCACCAAACATTTGCTATTTTATACTTGTTTTGTTAAATTATTTGTTTGTTTTGTTAAATTACAGGAAAGTAACACTTGGGCAATCTGCCTAGGGGGAATGCCTTCTGGGGGGTCTTTTTAAGGGTAATTGGCCACTATTTGAGTGTTAGATGTGGAGTAAACCCAGAAAACTCCAGACAGGTGGCCCGTCCCGGCCAAGCACAAACCCACGACCAAACTCCCAGCGTTCGGGGAACGGAACCGCTCGGCAACCGGCGGGCCCCATTTAACGGCAACCATTTGGAAATTTATACATTCGCTTACGGTTCCAAACGTGTCAAATTTAATAGGAATACCCCATTATAGAAAAACTGCAAAATTTAGAGTTAGCCGCTTACATTGCTATAGCCACAATGTATTTGAATGTTACGCACACAAATAAAATAACGAAAATACGATTAAAATTGAAAACGAGAGAAAAAATAAAGTAAAATATTGAAACTTATTTACTTTTCGGATAATTTAATTTGTTACGACTGAAAGAAAAGTATAGATATAAATAACACGCATATGTAGTAATACTATTGCCGATAGATGACACCCATAGCAGTAAGGTACAAAAATAATGGTTCAGAATGAATTATTAAAACGACAAACGTTATTTTAAATTCATAAGATTTTGCCTTTAATTTTGCAAAATTAAAAAAAAAGAAAGAAAAACACCAACGGACTTAATCTATTATAAATTTTACACATCGATAATAAAATGCATAAAAATTTATATTACACAGATAAAAGGAAAAGATTTTATATTTTGTAATATTCATTTTATTAATGCAAATATGCACAATATTTTGCAGTTTTCACAAACACAATTCAAAACTATTAGCTAAACCATAAACAGCGTGCAAATATGCCCTTAATTAACAACTCGTTACATAATGCTGAAGACATTTGGATGAAATTCAAATAAAATAAACAATGACAGCATTATTTCTTTACTTTGATTTAAAAAAAAGTGCATTCGCCATTTTAAGATACGCAATTTTAAATTTCGAATGAAGAAAAATGATTAAACAATTGACTAGCTTCTTTCAATTATGACGCTAATACATACCGTATTTTGAAAGAAGCCACGCGGTCGCTAGGCCTAATCACGTTTTTAGTAATAAAATATAGTTTTAATTTTTCTTTGTAGAATTTAATTAATAATTACAAGATATTATTTAGTTATTTAAAATTAATTTCATTTACAATATGGCTTATGACACATACCCAAAAAAATCTAAAAGATAAAGACTAAATCTCCTTTCTCTTTGTCGCTCCTGGATGAAATTCCAGATGGCGCTTTCAATTTTCAAAAAATGTCAAACGTTTAATTCAAAATCGCTATTTTATGAAAATTTTTTTTTTTTTTGAAAATATATTCTACAAAATTTTTTTATATTGTTGCACGATTATTTATAAATATAATGTTAATATGATAGTAAAGTGTTAACATTTGGCATGCATATACAGTATATAATTTGTAGTTAATTTCCTATTAGACGGGATATCCCATAGGGAGACGGTCACGTGATAGAAAGGCAGAATTCGTGCCACCGTCTTACCGTGTGGTTCCACATTGGCGCAATACGAAAATATAAGTGCTGTATTTTGGTTTAACGGAGAATGTACAACAATGATATAAAACGAAATTAAAACAAATGCGTGATCAGAATACAATAAGCACTTCGTATCTATAACTTTAATACCAGGAGAAATGATTATTCAATGGCATTTAAATTACTATATTTAGAAATCTATATATATATATATATATATATANGATATTTCTGTTAATATAATACAATTTGTTTTATAACAAGCTTTATTAATTCTACTTCACTCATCCCATCAATTTTCCAGAAAACAATAATGAATAACCAGATTTCTATTAGTGTAGCTGAAGAGTGATCAGTTTGTCAATAAAAGTCAACATATTAAAGGATGTATGACTAGCAATTTCATCTATTACAAGTAAGATTGACTTACATTGGGGTCAGCAGTGAAGGTGAGAATGCAAACAATGCTTTGATCTATATAATGCAAGTAAAACTAAGTAGGCTTAGAGGTCCTTGCTAGAGATGTTGCAGCTTGAATACTGATGGATTTATTTATAAATGCAAAACATCTGAATACAGTAGAACTGTTTATTCAAACCATTACTTGCCCTTCTCTCTCCCATCATCATCAAATTGCAATTCTCTTACATCATGTTACTGTGACACCTATTTGCTGCGACATTTCCAATGATTAGTAGAATGCTACTCATACATTGGTGAATAAATACAGTATGTGTACACGATGCTACTTCATGATTCCATTCTTTACAAGTTAACCCACTTATCCAAATCAATTCAGATAATCAGAGTTCCACTGGATTAAAAACTACTAGACAGATCAGAATTTCACTTATAACAGTACAAAGTGATATGTAGTAGAATCAACAATGAAAAGACTGTGACCAGGAGTTACTCATGTCTGGATCAAACTCGGATCTTTATTGAGGTAAGTTGACATTTGTATAAACAGATTATTGACCTAAATATACCAGAATGATTCTTATAGTCTATTTAATGGCACAATTACAGATGCAAATGACAATGTTGATAGAACTGTACAGCAGGCCCATAGGAGTAAAAAAGTGAAAGGAACCACATCTCTACATGCAATCCTTGACGAGATATAAATTGACCTACTACCAGAGCATAGTCGGGAATTGCCACATTCTCCTATAAGACTATTGCATTTAACTATTCAGCCCAGGTGACTACGCCGGCTTCGAGTAGCCCACTCAACTGTTCACGGAGTACTTGATGTTATATTGTTTTAGGGGCTGCAGGAACTCGTCCCACGCACACACCGAGGTGCAAGCAATAGCTAGCGCCAAATGCACAAGTACATGCGAAGCATTGGTCAAAGTGGGCGACAGCAAGCCTTGGATATGTCACAAAGGGTCAAATATAGAGGTATGGTTCCTTTGACTTTTTTGCACTTATGGGCATTCTCTGTTAAAGTCCCAATAGTGTCATTCGCATCCACAATCTTACCCTATTTAATTACATTGAATTAATGAGTAATAATTTAAATAAAAGTACAAGCACTTCATATACTTCAAATTAACCATCTCATCATGCTAGAGGGCAACTTATCAGGGAAAATGTTTAATTTAAGGTAATTTAACCAATGTTATAACAATTTATGCCTGAAAATAGACAATTAAACGTCGTTTAGCACGTAAATAATATAAATTTTAATTATAATAACGTAATTTAATGTTTAAATCATCAATTAGTGTAATGGACACAATGCTATTTGTCTACTGTAACATAGGCCTAATCACGAGATAAAAGCCGGTAAAAATTGGTAAATTTTTAAAATTTTCTTGAATCTAATCAAAACTTTTGAGTATATACTTCATAATTATTACATAATTCACGTTATTATTGCAATTTTAATTAGTGTTTACCTTCATTGATTGCAAGATCTCCACACTCGAAATGTTAGCGAGCGTGTCAGCCATTTTTACTTTTGTTTTTAAACTTGTAGATGGCGCTGAATGTTTCTGTCAAAATAAAAAAATAAAATAAAATGAAAATAGTTGGAGAAAAATTAAATTTGTTATAAACATTTTTAACTTTATAAATATTTTTACTTATAATTAATTTTAAAATATTAATTTATGTTAATAATTAATAATTATCTAAAAATTAAAACTGATAGATATCTATGAACAAACGGACTAGAGTCCTTGCGATAATGCTATCCAGTAGAGTTAATGTCTCAAGTTGCCGACAGCTGGCGTGAGAATCGCTATTAGGCGAGAAGTTTGTAGGTACTGTATTTTTCCCGTTTTCAAGCATTTTTGTAGCTGTTTTCTACTGTTTTGTTAAAAAATATTATTCGTAATTACATTTTTTAAATTTTATATCATATATAAAGAAAGAAAAAGTGTATTTGGTTTATTAAAAAAATTAATAACATGATAATTTTAAATTACAGATGAGGATGTGAGTAAATCGAAAATATAACTCTTTTCGATTTAATTTTCCAAGTTTTAAATAGATATCCGTTTAAAACTGTTAAAACTAATATCTCAAATACTATAGTATAGATAACAGACTTACTGGTAACATAAAAATGACACTTCTATGGGTGCGTTCTTTTATTCCTCCGCGTAACTCCGCGCGAGCGACACCCGTTTAAAAATTCCTGCGGAACGCGTTCCTAAATTCCGGTCGGAGTGCGCGCCGTCGAACGGCAAAAACGGCCGCTTGTGGCAGTAGTTTGCGGTGGAAAGCAACATGGCGTCCTCCATGGCTCAGATAGTTTCGTTTCGGGGGTCCATTATGTGGTTTTATGAATGAAAATTTAGAAGTTGTGAAAGCGCAGGTGATGTAAGTGTCTTTTCGACTTTTTTTCGGATGGTAGCCGGCATTCTAATTTTTTCGTGGCTATTTTGAATGCTCTTTCAACAAATAATCCATTTTATGGTTAAATTTTACAATTGGGACTCTTCTTTTGCCTTTAAAAGCTCATATGTTACAATTATAGATTCCTCCGTCACGATACTATCGATAGTGCCGGGCGCCGCCATCTTTCTTTCTTTCACCGTCGTTCCTAAATGCCTACAAACAGCAGCGCACTCCCGTAGTAGCGGAGACGCATAGCGACCGCTATTAACGAACGCACCCTATCATCAGAATGCAATCTTCTATCATTTTAATGTTGCCAGTAGCATTGTGATAAGTCTCTGTTAAATTAAACACGCGATAGGCTTAGCGGAGAGAACGACGCGACTCGCGTGATCGCCGAAAAAAAGTATGATAACTTTCTTATTTTTCGTCTCCGGTCCAAAAGTAGGATATCATTGAACTTGTCTCAGTCCCCTGAGTTCAAATATATACTCAAAGTCCCTAAATTCCATAGGTGGTAATCTATAGTATCCCCCTTGCTAGTATTGCACTGTCATGGCGACGGTCGCGACTGTTCGCGCTCCCGACGAACACCTCCCAGAGGGGAGCCGCCGATTGTTTAATGTCACTACTTATTGATACGCGTGTACAAGAACTATCGTGAATTCTCCATATTAACAAATATAGAAGAAATATAGAACAGAACTATTGTGAATCAATAACTAGTGACGATAAACAATAGGCGGCTCCCCTTTGGGAGGTGTTCGTCGGGAGCGCGAACAGTCGCGACCGTTATGACGTTTGAACAAAGCACATTAGACGGATATAAATTTTATATCATAATTTTATTAAATAAAGTAGTAATATAATTTTTAAAATGTAGATCTATAATTTATAATTAAATAAATTTTATTTACATGATTTTTTGGCTAACAGCGCTGCCTACATTGAAATTCAAAAGATGCTTGCTGTTGAGATTCCGGAAGTGTGGCCATGACGGTGCACATAGGTAAAGATTAACCGAATTTACATAAGTCACTACTTCCCTCGGCAAAAGTACGAGGTAGTCCGATCGTACGGTAGGAGACACAACGCTAATTAAAAATAATTATTTAGTGATTAAACATCCTATAAATACTTTTAAATAGTTTAATGTGCTTATTTACCTTTGCTGGTAATCCTCGACGTTAAATGTAGCCGCCATTTTTTTCAACAAATTTCCCGTGAGTCAATGCGCGACGTTCACTGAGTCACGTGATGTTATGAACGAGCACGGTCTTTTACTTGGACTTAAAATGTAAACCATGTACTGTACTTCTGCTTGCCGTACAAGTTTAACGTTTGTACTTGCGCCTCAACCTCTTTAATAATATTTACGACATACTTTGCCAAAATAAATGAAAATGTACCTAATAAATTAGGGTGTAGCGGGCGAATAAAAATATTAAGTGGGTCGCGTGTTGGACATCCCTGCCCTATGCCAACCCATGAGAGATCTTCTAGTATGCTTTATGATAGTTTCATATACAGTAGTTGACAGAAGGTAAAAAATCCATGAAAATATTTGATATACAGTATTTTAATTTTACTCAAATCGAGAAGCCCCGTAGATAATAGGTGTCTTCGTTGGGTTGCAATTTGAAAAAAATGTAGACCTATAAATTCCCACTGTCGTCTGCCTGTCTTTCCTTAAAACAAGAAACAATCGTAGTGGTTAATTTTTCTCTGGTTTAATGAATGAATCCCCCATCACCTGTTGCTCACTTTGTTTTGTTTGTTTGTTTTATCAAGTTATAGCAACGCAACATTTGGGCGATCTGCCTAGGGGGTGGATGCCTTCCGGGAGGTCTTTTAAGGATAACTGGCCCCTATTCAGGCGTTACAGAGGTGGAGAAAACCTGGAAAACTCCACGTGGCCAGCCCGTCCTGGCGAGGCGCGAACCCACGACTGAACTACTAGTGTGTAGGGAACGAAACGCTTGGCTTGCTCGCACTTTTAAGTTTTCTTATGCAAAACACCTAAAATGTACCGGTACGTACACTTTGGCGTTATTTATATTCATAAATTGCACAGTTTTATTATCAGTCATTATCCAAACATCAATCTGTTTCATCATTGACCACTATATTAAAATAATGTGAAATTATATTTGAATTTTATTTTTTTTTTAAGTGCACTATCGATCGCCCTAAGAATTTGGCTGCGTTCGTACATGCACGCACTGCATACCTACTAGAACCGGCCCTGCATCACAATAAGGGGGTGAAAATGGAATACGAGTCTGTTGTTATCTGTGGTTTGAGCAATAAATGTTTACTACTAAAGTTTTTAAAAAACGTCAATTGTGAGCATCCGAAATTCTTAACCTTTCTGAACCCGCGTGCCATATAGTAAGTACACTTAGCTTTAAAGATGTTTATGCATGCTAAAGTTTTAAACTTCGAATAAAAATATTTAAAGAAATTAAACGAATATGCTTTAATTAGAATAAATGTAAAAAAAAAAGCTTATTGAAAAAAGGATGATTGAAAAAGACAGATGATCAATCGAAATCGTATGATACGTTACGTGCCAGATGATTTTTCTATAGTGCCAGTTTGGGCACGCGTGCCATAGGTTCGTCATCTTTGCCCTAGGCAGTTGGTCCAAGTGTTGCGTTGCCAGAACTTAACTAACGTCTCGCTTACTAACAAACTTGGAACTTATAATCTAATACAGATTGGCCAAAAATTCAGAAATCTTCATCCAGCTTGTGAAACTCAAACCATATTAATAGGATTGATTGGAAACTTCATGTCATTAGAGTGACGAAATTGTAAAATTCGAGTTATAATGGTCTATTGTAAGAGTCCGTTTTGTATAAAAACATATTGTGACTTTATTAATCAATCACTAAACACAGGTGAGACAATTTATGCTCTATCTATCCACAAGTCCAAGTTGTTGGGCGTGATAATGTGCGATAAAAAATTATTTAATGTATACCCTCATAAATTTTTTCTAAATAAATGCACTGTTGATAATAGAGCGTTGTTACTCTCCCACACAAGTGACTTTTAAAAGGGCAAGGGCGTGTCTTGTATTATGTAATGTATAGGTAATAGTGTCTTGCCTCTGTACATCATGCTTTCCGTTAACAATCGAGTCGTGCCGATCATCTATCTAATTCCTTCCAAGGGAAAATTTTTGAATTGAATTAACGTGACTTCCGGTTTGCATAGGAAGTTCATATAAAGTTAATCGGTCCTCCTACCCCTGAACTTTCCACATATGTTCTCGGATTTCGTCTGTCTAACTCCGTTCTCGAAATTGGGAAAGGACAGACAGAAAGACGACAGTGAGAATTTACGGGTCTACAATTTTTTAAAATTGCAGCCAAAAATACTGTAATGATTAAAATAAAAATTATAAACTTATTTAGTTATAAGCAAGATAAAAACTTTGTCATGAAATTTTTTCGTGCAAGCAATGTGATTATTATCAACGAGCGTGGTATCTGTTAGCACAATATTTCTAAATCAATGGGGCAGGTGGTCTCCACGCAGAGTTAAATAAATGAAATAGACATCAGCACACATATATTCCGGGAATTTTTCCCTTTTCTTTTAATTATTTTTTTTTTTACTTTCGAGTTCAGTGGTCTGAAAATGTCGAGATTTACAAAAAACTCGGAGGGTCAAATTTGACACGATTAATACAATACTTTCCGTGAAGTTGAAAGAGGGCGCTCGGTCATTTCCGATGTAACATGGCGATAGCAGCTGGTGAATTCGTGTTTTGCTGCTCTTTTATCGTTTAAATTTGTTAACATTTCATAAGTGATTTTTTTACCTTTAGAATGCTACACGATTCGTCGCAAGTTAGTAATAAGTCATTTTTATAGATATATACAGTAGACCCCCGTTTTACGACCGCTTATTTTATTACCTCCGGTTTTTATGACTGAAATAAATGTTCTGTTATTGTAAATACAGAACCGCAGGAACGAGACGTTTCCATCGACGTTACATTACCATCTGATTAAGGCCATTGCGCATAACTGAATAAAACGTTGTAATTGGTATGATTGGTTTTTTGGTAATGGAATCGACATGGTTTATTTTTTATCCAAATCCAAGCTCCAGATTTAGATTCAAACCAATATCCAGTCTTGTAGTCATTGGCTCGAGTTACTATGCCGTGATCGCAAATAGACGAGGAGATTAATCGATGATTTACGGTTGAATTGAATTGTAATTTGCCTTGCACTTCGATATTTATTGGCAGAGTTTACCGTATTTATGCCCCGAAAAATGTCCGGAAAGAGAAAAGGCAAACTCGAGAATAAGAAATCTTTAAAGAAGAGAAAGGCTATAACGTTAGAAGAGAAACTTGAAATTTTAAGCCTTCACGAAGCGGGAACGAAAGTGATGGATCTTGCCTATAAGTTTCGATTGTCTCATTCTACGATAAGCACCATCTTAAAGAACAGACGCAAAGTTTTGGACGAAGTGAAGAGTGCTAGTCCTATGCAGGCGACCACGATTAGGAAGAGGGAAGGCTTAATTCCTGAAGTGGAAAAAGTGTTAATTGCCTGGATCAATCGGCGGACTCGGACCATTCGTACGCCGTTGAGTCAGGCTGCGATTTCGGCAAAGGCGCTGTCCATCTTCGATACGTTGAAGAGCCAGCGTGGCGAGACGTCGGAAGGCGAGACTTTTAGTGCGAGCAAAGGCTGGTTTGACCGCTTTAGAAAGAGGGCCGGTTGGCACAAGACGAAGACGAGGGGTAAAGCCATGGGCGCCAATGATGAAGCCGTAAAAGATTTTCCAGAAAAGTTGGCTAAAGTCATTTTAGAAGAAGGATATTGTTCGCGACAGGTTTTTAACGTAGACGAAACGGGACTCTTTTGGAAACGGATGCCTTTGCAAACTTCTCTCGCCAAAGAAGAAAAATCGATGCCCGGCTTTAAGGCAGCAAAAGATTGGGTGACGTTACTGTTGGGTGCAAATGCGGCGGGCGATTGTAAATTGAAGCCCTTGTTGATCTATCGTGCCGAGACGCCGAGAGCACTTAAGGGAGTGTATAAGAGAACACTACCGGTGATTTGGAAATGGAATGCTAGGGCTTGGATGACTGGATCAATTTTTAAAGAATGGTTTTATCGGCATTTTGTTCCTGAGGTCAAAGAGTATTGTACTAATAATGATCTTCCTTTTAAAATTTTGCTACTTTTGGATAATGCACCAAGTCATCCTTTAATCCTTCAACATGCTCACCCTAACATAAAGATAATGTTTTTTCCCCTAAATACCACTTCAGTTCTTCAACCAATGTACCAAGGTGTTATAACTGCCTTTAAGGCATATTATTTACGTAGAACATTTGAAGAAATTTTAAAGGCAGTTGATACAGAAGAAAACCTAACAGTTCGAGAGTTTTGGCGAAAATTTAACATTTTAGATGCTATAAAAATAATTGTTGATGCTTGGAACGAAATTACTGAATTGAACCTGAAGGGAGTCTGGAAGAAACTCTGCCCACATTTTGTCGAAGACTTTGAAGATTTTGAATTGTCGTTGGAAAAGGCAACGACAACCGTGGTTGAGATAGCAAATCGTTTGAATCTAGAAGTCTCTGATAAAGATGTAAATGAATTGCTGAACTCGCACGAAAAGGAACCTACCGTCGAGGAACTTATTGAAATTGCTGAACAAGGAACTGTTGAAACAGATGAAGACAATGATGACGAAGAAGAAGAAGTACTTGAAGAACCTAATCCTGCCCCTTCCTTTACATTGCAAAGACTTACAGAAGCTTTTGAAAAAATTGACTCTGGACTAAAAATCTTGCAAACGGATGATCCAAATTTTGAACGAAGCTCGCTAGTCTTGGATATGATCAGAAATGCTTTATCATGTTATATGGAAATATATAGAGAAAAGAAAAAAAATTCTTTACTTCAGAATAAAGTAAATTAGAATTTAATTTTTAACCTCTAAGCAGTAAATTCTGTAATATTTTCACTTTTACATAATAAAAAATAATGTGGTTTGTTACCATTTCATTGGTTAATTATATTTTTTTATTGGCCATTTTTGTTTTGTATTATATAGCTAAAACTATATTTCTGGGAACATAATTTCAGTCTATAACACTAAATTTACAGAAAATTATTTTAATTGATGACAGTTTGCTTAACAGTGGTTTTTCAGGAATCTGTTTGGTCATAAAAATGAGGGATCTACTGTATATTTAATTATCTTAAATATTTTACACTGAAAATAATGTTTTTAAAGATATCTAATGTTTTTGTTAAAGTAATTCATGAAAAATAAATGTTAATGCATTATGTAATATTTATATTGATATTTGTGAAATTATAATGTGAGAAACTTGTTTCATTGTTAACTTAAATAGCAAACTTTGTAATGATCAGTGAATATAATTATCAATATATCTTTATAGGTTATATATATATTGTTAAGCAAGCTGTCATATATGTATATTCTGTCCCTTATTTGCAAGTATTCAATATATGAGAATGTGATATAATTTCTATCTTTCTATCTTGAGAGGAAACATGAATATTGTAATCATAATTGCAACCAAATTGAAATTTCTCCACATGCTATGATTAGATTGCTTTCAAGTTCCAACCTATTTTCTCTGTTTTGTTTGTGTTATGTTTTTGTTTGCTAGGGGTACTGTTATTCATTGTGCAGTTTAATGAACTTAACTTTACCAATTCTATAAGTGATTACAATTTAATAATTGAAAGTCAGTTTTATATATATATTCTGTTTCTTTATTGTGTCAACTAATTGAGGTTTTCTTGCTTTAAGTATAGAAATGTCTAGTAACTTACAGATATACTTACACTTACTTCTTTCATTTTTTATATCAGCAAATAACATAATTAATACTTCATTTTTTTTAGAATTATTGGTAGCTAGGTAAAATTAGTATATTTTGTAGCATATTAATCTTACTTGAAAATATGAATAGAATAACTGGATTAGGCTGAAATGAGGTGTACATTTTGACTAAAATTATGGAAAAGTTTGTCCCAATTTGTTAGATTTTTATTTAGGAGAAATTTTTAGTAAATAGATATCTCATAAATTGAGGTCATGCTGTATATATTAATTGTATACAGGGTCAGTCGTAACTTGAAACAGTAAAATATCTCGAAAAAGTGGTATAGAGTGAAATGTTTAGAGTAATGTTTGTTTTGAAGGAGAAAGGAAACAAGCTTATGTATTTTTTATTTTGATAATGTGTTTGATGTGTCAAAGGCCAACTTGTTATTTTCAAATGGAAACCTATATTTAAAACTTAAATAACTGTACATGCCAGTTTATACTATTACAGAAAGATAACATACACCACTGTCTGTTGGCATTACATAAAATTATTTATTTTGTGAGTCCTTTCAAGAGTAACTTGTCCACTTCATCCTGAAGAGGACAGTTATCTTTCTCTAAAGCTATATTTTTTGTAGCAGTATTTGATTCTATGCAAAGCAACAAATAACTTCTCTCAGAAACATTTTTCTGTTTATTACTTAGTTTTCAAAATATTTCAATTTTAAAAGGTTAACAAAATTTTTGTTTTCAAAATGAAAAGCAATTTTTTATTGCCAAATAGAATCAATTGTAATGAAGAAATTAATCTAACAGTTATTCAAAAAGCCTTCAACCTTGATAACTCTTTATATTTAAATTAAAAAGATTTGACTTCATACAGATTCAACTCTGTACAAGTTACAGGGGTTTGTGGTTGTCAAACTCCTGGATAGAGATGACACACAGAAAAATAGTAAATTAAATAATGTATAAGGATGTTCGTCATTTTAACATTTATCCGTGTGGAAGAGAAATTTTTCCATCATTGCATGAGTATATGCATATGATGCATTAGTTCCGCTGTGACGTTTACAGTAAATTAAATAAATTCAAAAAAGGATGCATGTAAATCTTGGTAATTTTGAGGCAATAGGTAAATTTTCTTTCCTCCCAAATGCAAAGGAAACAGAAAGGAATTGTTTTAAAAATATTTAGCATAATGTATAAAGACACTGACAGATACAGTACTGAGGGGACCGTTAATGGTTCCTCTAAATAGTTGAAGTTAGTCAGATCTCTCAATCCGATCGCATCCGCGAACGGAATCGTCGTGGCGTCGAGTTATACATTCTAGGATTGAAAGAAGGATCCGAATGTCGTATTCACTAGTTTATTTACCGATAATTACAAATCTATGTACGGATGGTTAGAACAGCGCCGATCCTGTAGACAAAGGTCGGAGAGTACGGGATGAGCGTCCGAACCTGAGCACGTCGACCCAAAGAGTATGAACCTCGACCTCTGACGTCACGCGGGTTGGGGACGGTGGTCAGGCGCAGTGTTGCCAACCACCGCAGTACATATTCAAAAGATCTCATTCTCAATGAAGTTGGAAAGTGCTTGTGGAATGAAGTAAAAAACATAGACACTGCGTCACCCCCATCAATGAACATAGACCACTGTATGTGCTTGCTTCTCATGCATTTTGTATCATTTCCCTGTAAAGTAGTGTTTGTGAGTATAAGGTGGTATTACACTACTAATTAGCAACCTGTATTATGTTTATTTTATAAAAACATTGGCATTGTATATTGCCAAATGAGTTGTGAAGATTGCATTTTTAATTTGCATCTTGTTCTTGTTTGGAAAATTTATTTTACTGTAAACATCACAGTGAAACTAATGCAACATATGCGAATACTCATGCAATGCTGGAAAGATATTTCTTGTACCTGGATAAATGTTCAAATGAACACTGTAACCATAAAATATTTATATAAGCTGCATATACAACAATTTAAATTTTAGTTACTAAATTTTAGAAAACATTTAAATTTACTTTTTTTTTTTGTGTGTTATCTCTGTCTAAGGAGTTGACAATCACAAATCTCTATTAAGATGTTTTTGAGCTTCTCTTATAAAATCTGTGTAATTCATAATCTCTTTTCTTGCATCATTTATTCATTTATTCTTTTTCTATCCTCTGCTTTTACCATCAACCAATTTTAATACGGTCCTTTGTATCATATTGTATATGAAGATGTGATCTAGGAATCTCAAAATTTTCTGCTGTATAAATCTTAATAAAATTGTCTTTGATCATCTTTAGGGTTTTTTCAACTTTTCTTTCGTGTCTGTCTGTCTGAAATTTAATTGTTCTTAGAAACCAGTTCACACATATCTGTATTGTGTTAAAAGCACTATTTGTCTTAATTCTGTAGAAGAGAGTTGTCTGTATTTAATATTAATATTAAACATAGGCAACTCTCTAATATTAATAATATAAATAACTAGTAGATGAGCCAGGCATTGCTCATAACCTTACTTGAATAAAATGATTAATTTTAAATCCTAAAATCTAAAAAAACTTGTTTGAAACATTATATTTCGAATTTGTTTATTTTGGATTTATTGTTTTTGGTTACCCAAAGAGTGGAAATGATTAAAATATTTATTAATTTCCAAAATGTATACTATATGTGCCACTATTCACTTTCCTTCTTTATTATTTACACTTTATACTGACTAAAACTAACTCTCTCCTCCTTTTCCCTCGGAGAGTTGAATTTCCAAAAATCCCTTCTTAATGTGCTTTCTCATGGCATACCTTACTAAAATGCAGTTAAAAATAAAAAATTGCATCTAAAATAGTACAGTAGAAGCTGAGTTTTTTAGGATAAACCTTAATCCTCTCCCTCTCCTCAATGAAGGAGGAGAATTTCGAAAAATCCCTTCTTAGTGTACATTCTCATGACGTACATACTATAACTGTACCAAATTTCAACTTTCAACTCCTAAGAATTTGGGCTCTGTGCTTATTATTATTATTATTATTATCATTATCATCATTATCAACCCATCTCGATTATACAGTAGTCATCACTGAACTTAGACCATGCCGCAGTTAACATGTCATCCAATAAATAGGTTTAAAGAAAAAAGTAGCTTTGATTCATTGCATAATGTTTTACATAATTTAGAACAAATATACAGTAATTAATCGTTATTTTTGCTAAATATCAACTTGATATCTTGCAGATATAACAAGATTGAGCCAGTCAAACTTGAGTCATAGGCATCAAAAGCATAGACACTGCATCACCCCATCAATGAACATAGACCACTGCATGTTAATATTTTGTTGCATCACCTTTGCAGCCAAAACACCTTTTATACATTTCGGCATGCTGTTGACTAGGTGTTCACATTCATCTGCCATTATGGAATTCCAGATAATTAAGTTGGAAGTTCTTAGTCCTTCAACTGTCTGAGGACATGTTTTTTGCAGACGTCTCTTCATAATGTTCCATACATTCTCAATTGGTGAAAGATCTGGGCTGTTAAATGGCCAAGGAAGAACTTCTATGTTTTTTTCTTCAAGCCACTATTTTGTTTTTCTGTCTGTATGACATGTGGCCCCATCCTGCTGGAAAATGCAGGTTCTATTTGGATATAGCTTTGCTATGGACAGAAATAAATACTATTGTAGAATGTTAATGTATTGCTCTGAAGAAAGTGTTTCATCAACAAATGTCAACTGGCCCATACCACTGGCAGTCATACATCCCCAAACCATGAAGCTGGTAGGAAACTTCACTGAGCAGTATAACAACGATGGCTCATTAGCTTGACTGGCAGATTGAATGACACGTTTGCTTTTGTCTGTTGCTGATAATTTGAAGTTTGATTTATCAGACGACAGAATTTCATGCCAATTTGTTGAGACCAGGAAAGATGTTCTTTGGCTCACTGTACCCATTTCTTCTTTTGATGTGCTGTTAGCAAAGGTTTTTGACATGCTGCATAGAATGGAAATGCATTTCTTGTAGTCTCCTACATGTTGTCGAAACATACATTCTTCCAGTTGTATCATTCCATATTATAGTTACATTTAATATCTGTGGAATGGCAGTTGTTTTTTACAATTCTTTTAAAACTCCTATCATCAACTTTTGAAGTTTTTTACTGATGTCCAGTAGCTTCATTAGGTATAACATGACTGTAGTTAGTGTAATAAACAATAATCTGGTGCAACATCACTCAGACATGCCATGACTGTTTAGCAATGATAGCATTCCTTAAATCTTCTGAAACAGCTTTTCTGCTGGTCATTGTAGACAAAATCAAAGGTTCGTAAATAAAACTAAAAAAGCACCTTATATAATTCACAGGATTACTGCAGGCTAAAGTGAGGCTAAAATAATCAGTTGTTTCAGAAATACTGCAATTGTAACATTATTTATATGCAAATTATCAACTGGTCTGTGTTCATTGACGTGGGTGATGTGGCGGTCTACGTTTTTTCATGCCTGTGACTCAAGTTTGATTGGTTCAATTTTGTTAAACTTGCAAGATATCAAAGTTGATATTTAGCAAAAATAAAGATTAATTACTGTATATTTGCTCTAAATTATGTAAAACATTCATGCAATGAATCAAAGCTTTTTTTTTTTTTTTTTAAACTTATTGGATGACATGTCAACTGCAGCCTGATCTAAGTTCAGTGGTGACTACTGTATTATAAGATTGATAAAAAAATTCATTTCTTTTAGATTTACCATAAAACATTGTATAATGCTGTAAATATGCATAAATGCAGATATTTTCAGTAAAAACAATTTAATTGAAGTAATGTTTTCCTTATTTTATTTGATGTAGACAGAGAAAAGAAATTCCAATTGACGGTAGAATTTATAACCATTAATGATATGATTTGCCCTGCAGATAAGAGATTTTAACATAATCAAATATAATTAATCTATCTAAATCATGAATATACAGTTTTCAGGAAAAAAAGATTATTATACGTAACATATTCAATCATCTGTCATTGTCATGATATGCCAAATTCTGGTGATGGTTGCAAGAGCACTTGAAAATATTAAGATACATCTATACAGTAAGACCTCGCTTAACGCGGGGGATGCATTCCTAGATGACAATGTGCTAAATAAAACAGAATGATTAATTTTAAATCCTAAAATCTAAAAAAACTTGTTTGAAACATTATATTTCGAATTTGTTTATTTTAATTTTTTGAATTTGGAATGAATTCAAATATTTGTTCGAATTTGTTTATTTTGGATTTATTGTTTTTGGTTACCCAAAGAGTGGAAATGATTAAAATATTTATTAATTTCCAAAATGTATACTATATGTGCCACTATTCACTTTCCTTCTTTATTATTTACACTTTATACTGACTAAAACTAACTCTCTCCTCCTTTTCCCTCGGAGAGTTGAATTTCCAAAAATCCCTTCTTAATGTGCTTTCTCATGGCATACCTTACTAAAATGCAGTTAAAAATAAAAAATTGCATCTAAAATAGTACAGTAGAAGCTGAGTTTTTTAGGATAAACCTTAATCCTCTCCCTCTCCTCAATGAAGGAGGAGAATTTCGAAAAATCCCTTCTTAGTGTACATTCTCATGACGTACATACTATAACTGTACCAAATTTCAACTTTCAACTCCTAAGAATTTGGGCTCTGTGCTTATTATTATTATTATTATTATCATTATCATCATTATCAACCCATCTCGATTATACAGTAGTCATCACTGAACTTAGACCATGCCGCAGTTAACATCTCATCCAATAAATAGGTTTAAAGAAAAAAGTAGCTTTGATTCATTGCATAATGTTTTACATAATTTAGAACAAATATACAGTAATTAATCGTTATTTTTGCTAAATATCAACTTGATATCTTGCAGATATAACAAGATTGAGCCAGTCAAACTTGAGTCATAGGCATCAAAAGCATAGACACTGCATCACCCCATCAATGAACATAGACCACTGCATGTTAATATTTTGTTGCATCACCTTTGCAGCCAAAACACCTTTTATACATTTCGGCATGCTGTTGACTAGGTGTTCACATTCATCTGCCATTATGGAATTCCAGATAATTAAGTTGGAAGTTCTTAGTCCTTCAACTGTCTGAGGACATGTTTTTTGCAGACGTCTCTTCATAATGTTCCATACATTCTCAATTGGTGAAAGATCTGGGCTGTTAAATGGCCAAGGAAGAACTTCTATGTTTTTTTCTTCAAGCCACTATTTTGTTTTTCTGTCTGTATGACATGTGGCCCCATCCTGCTGGAAAATGCAGGTTCTATTTGGATATAGCTTTGCTATGGACAGAAATAAATACTATTGTAGAATGTTAATGTATTGCTCTGAAGAAAGTGTTTCATCAACAAATGTCAACTGGCCCATACCACTGGCAGTCATACATCCCCAAACCATGAAGCTGGTAGGAAACTTCACTGAGCAGTATAACAACGATGGCTCATTAGCTTGACTGGCAGATTGAATGACACGTTTGCTTTTGTCTGTTGCTGATAATTTGAAGTTTGATTTATCAGACGACAGAATTTCATGCCAATTTGTTGAGACCAGGAAAGATGTTCTTTGGCTCACTGTACCCATTTCTTCTTTTGATGTGCTGTTAGCAAAGGTTTTTGACATGCTGCATAGAATGGAAATGCATTTCTTGTAGTCTCCTACATGTTGTCGAAACATACATTCTTCCAGTTGTATCATTCCATATTATAGTTACATTTAATATCTGTGGAATGGCAGTTGTTTTTTACAATTCTTTTAAAACTCCTATCATCAACTTTTGAAGTTTTTTACTGATGTCCAGTAGCTTCATTAGGTATAACATGACTGTAGTTAGTGTAATAAACAATAATCTGGTGCAACATCACTCAGACATGCCATGACTGTTTAGCAATGATAGCATTCCTTAAATCTTCTGAAACAGCTTTTCTGCTGGTCATTGTAGACAAAATCAAAGGTTCGTAAATAAAACTAAAAAAGCACCTTATATAATTCACAGGATTACTGCAGGCTAAAGTGAGGCTAAAATAATCAGTTGTTTCAGAAATACTGCAATTGTAACATTATTTATATGCAAATTATCAACTGGTCTGTGTTCATTGACGTGGGTGATGTGGCGGTCTACGTTTTTTCATGCCTGTGACTCAAGTTTGATTGGTTCAATTTTGTTAAACTTGCAAGATATCAAAGTTGATATTTAGCAAAAATAAAGATTAATTACTGTATATTTGCTCTAAATTATGTAAAACATTCATGCAATGAATCAAAGCTTTTTTTTTTTTTTTTTAAACTTATTGGATGACATGTCAACTGCAGCCTGATCTAAGTTCAGTGGTGACTACTGTATTATAAGATTGATAAAAAAATTCATTTCTTTTAGATTTACCATAAAACATTGTATAATGCTGTAAATATGCATAAATGCAGATATTTTCAGTAAAAACAATTTAATTGAAGTAATGTTTTCCTTATTTTATTTGATGTAGACAGAGAAAAGAAATTCCAATTGACGGTAGAATTTATAACCATTAATGATATGATTTGCCCTGCAGATAAGAGATTTTAACATAATCAAATATAATTAATCTATCTAAATCATGAATATACAGTTTTCAGGAAAAAAAGATTATTATACGTAACATATTCAATCATCTGTCATTGTCATGATATGCCAAATTCTGGTGATGGTTGCAAGAGCACTTGAAAATATTAAGATACATCTATACAGTAAGACCTCGCTTAACGCGGGGGATGCATTCCTAGATGACAATGTGCTAAATAAAACAGCATTAAATGAGGTCATTTTAACACAGAGTAAATAGGGAAAGGGGAACACGTGACTAAAAATAAACAAATTTTATTATAATTTTAAGTTATTTTTATATTAATTTGCATAATAATATATGTTAAATAACACACAAACATATGCAGACAGAAATTTTCATTTTTTGTGATGAAGATCCTGGCTTTTCCAAAATTCTTGTTTTTTGCGATAAAGTCATGTAGTTTCATTTGTCGCTTTTGTTTTCTTAAGCAAATGTCGGTAGCAGAAGACCGCATCCAAAATACTTTGTTTTGCTTTTGCACTCCTTTCAAAATCTGGATCATTCATTACAATTTGATCAACAATTTCGGTTATCATTACCAAACTTTTACTAAGGAAATCTTAGAAAAATTATCTGGGTTCTTCGTTGCAGAATCACTATTTTCCAGTTCTACACGAATTCCTTGTTATTCTTGAAGGTTGTCATTGGTAAGGCTCTCACCAGAAACATGCAGTAACTCCTCAATATCTTGCTCATCTCCTAGTCCTGCTGTATTGATTAGGTTGACAATTTGGTCAACCTAATGATACAGCAATAGGCTCTTCTCGTTGAGAATTCTTGGATAGTTTCAGCCATAATTGATAAATGCATGGAGTTTGGAAACACTCCATGCATTTATCAATTAGTTCTTGCCAAGTGAAGTTGATATTGCCAATGGCATCTATAATGTTATATTTTTTTCCAAAATTGCACCAAACAAACACAGATTTAAGGAAAGTACAGCGGTACAATGAATTGCCACCTTTTGCTGATTGGTTCGTGTTTGTAAATAATTGTATTATTTACGAATCTATGAAATGCTGTGATAATTTGAATAAGCATAAATTTTGAGCTTTTTTTACGCTTTGAGCAGACCATGTTATATCAAATCAGTGTTAAGTGGGGTCTTACTGTATTTGGGAATCTCAGAAAATACATGGACAGTATATATAGTTTTTTCCATTTAACAGAGAACCAGATAAGGGAGCAGATTTTTTTAAAAGGACACACTCCCTTGTTCCCAAGTTTTTCCCTATTCTCATTAATAGATCACTGGATACTTAAAAAGCAGTCACTTAGTTAAAAAGAGTGATATATTTTAGAGCAGTAGTCCATGTAAATAATTATATATAATCATATGGTACATCACTGCCAGGGCACATGGCAGCACAGCTCTCTACACTAGTATTTGTTGAGATTTGGTGAAACCTTTGGTCAGTTTTCAAATACATGGACAGTCAAAAGATTTTACAGATTCATAATGAACAAGTTTTATTAGACATGTGAGGAACAATTACATATTAAAAAGTATCATAAATATACATGAACAAATAGTGTAGATCACGTGTACCAGTACAGTACATACATCCTCATCTTGAGGGGACAAGGCAAATAGTGATTAGCAAACAGATTTTAGAGGTCACATAACCTTACTTTAAAATGATACTGTACTTTTTTGTTTATAAACTGTAAGTCTCATTAAGGCCAAATGATCTGCCAGATTATATTGGGCTATAACAAGTCCCATTGCAGAGAATTCAGAAATTTTGGAGTAAAGATGTTCACATCTTTTTAGTTAGACCTCTTACTGTATTTATGGGAAGAAGTGAAAGCAATTTTTTAGACTGTAAATGTGACTGATAAATATACTTACTGTATTTACTGATTATTCAAAAGAGCAATAAAATTGATATAAGAATGGAAACCAATATGACTATAAAGTAAAATTATGTGATAATGAATTTTAAAATTTTCAAATGTGTTATAAGTTACAAAACTAACACATGAAAAAGTGAAGAGAATTGAGTACCATAAACAGCCTCATGGGTGATTTTGTTACTTTGGATAAGGGAGTATGATGCAGCAATCCTTAGGATACTGTCTTTAAGCAGACTCAATAAAAAGAGTTATTTTTTTCCCCTGGAGAGACAGATATGACTAAAAAGCATTCAACTGTAATTAAGTTGAAAAAAGAAAATAATGATACACAGTCCTATATTCCTGGACAAGTGATGCCTTTTTACACAATACTTTGATACCCTAACTGTCCAACCACACATTCTGGAGTCCCAGTTAGCATATTTCTATGAACAGTAGTTCCATGTTGGGTGAGAAAGTGGAACAAATACAAATCAGCATGCATTGTTGAGCTATAGTTTATCATTTTTCTTTCTTTACAATCAATATACAGTATATAATTGAGATGGGTTAATAATAATAATAAGCACAGAGTGCAAATGGTTAGAAGTTGAAAGCTGAAATTTGGTACACAGGGTACTGTACATCATGAGAATGCACACTGAATCTGTTTGGTC
>NW_019384544.1:184422-191061 GCF_000671375.1 Centruroides sculpturatus | reverse complement strand
GTTCGCAAAATTAAGTCAGTTAAAATTTAACATTGTTTATGCCAGAACTATATTTTTTTTGATAAATAATAAAAAAGAGTGTTCAAAATGGTTTATTTTGTACATATTTTAATATTTTTCATTCAAAATATTTTATAAACATAAAAATTGGCTTTTTTTAATCAGAAAAAGTCATAGGGAAAGCAGTTAAACAAGAAAAACTTTTCTAAATCATTTATTTTATCGTTAGGTATTATTATAATAATAAACAGATGTCATCGTCTCTTGAAATACAATCTTTCTTATTTCGCTGTTGATAGCCCGACACGTGCTCCGCAGACATCTTGTATTTTGTCGCGCGCGTGGGATTGTGGGATCTCTGTTATGACTGGATCTAGTTTCGAGAACTCTCTCGAGTCGATCGCGATTGAACCTCGTTTTAGTCGAGATTGAAACGGTCGATGGAGGTTGCACTAGGCGAACAGGTATAAGGCTCTAGTTTTGTAGTGTTACAGAGTATAATACGTATATTTTAATATATTTTTTAAAAGAAACAAAATCACCGAGAAATGTTACATGTGTTTAACAACAGGTTCGGAAAACTTTGAAAATGTTAACAACGGGTTCGGCCGAACCTGTGCGAACCCGCTGAATATCACCACTGGATGTACTGTACTATTGAGTTATTATTTTTTGGTCTGCCAAACTGTTAACCCAGCAAAACATTGGAATCAAGGATGTGAGAATAGTAGTGATGAACCTTAGTAACAAATTGTAAAATTTTTTCTTTGTCCTTACTTTATTATGAGGTTAATAAATCAATGCTTATAAAAACATTTAAAATAAGGCAGTACTTTGAGCTTGTTTTCATAACACTGTTATAAACCAAAACTACAAAATAACCATAAATACAGTTACTGATTAAACTCAACTTATTGAGAGAACAAACATTTTCAACCTTTTTCAAAGGTCATCTCAGGTTCTAAAGATGGAATACATAGAAAATTGAAAAATTGTTTTTTTGTAGTTTTGGATTTGTAGGATTTTCAATTCAATTTGTATTCCATCTTTATAACTTGAAAATGACCTTTGAAAAAGGTTGAAAATATTTGTTCTCTCAATAAATTGAGTTTATATAACTAGATTTATGGTTTTTTGTAGTTTTGGATACTAAATACATCCAGCTTTTAAGATTTACACTATTATGGCAATTCTGACAGAAGTCTAGTTACAAGGAGGATAATAGTTCTGGAAGTAGCTTACTAGAAAAAAATCTACTATGACTTCAGTGGTTTTTTCATCATTCTGGAGTTTTATATGAAATTTTAAACATACTTTTATAAAATGTTAGTTTATAAAATTCTTATATTTTAATAATAATATTTAATATAATACTCTCCTATTCACACTCAGATTCTTTAACTTTATAAAGTCAACACATCTTAATACTGAGAAAGCTCATTTATTCAGCTAAACAAATGTTTTCAACCCATTTCGTGGGCCATCATCAGATTAAAGACATTTGAGTCAATGGCTTTTCAAATAACACATTAAATTTAAATTACATTAGAACATATGCAGTATATTGAAATGAAATTAAGAAAACAAGCATAACGAAATTAATACAATAATTAAGAAAAACAAAATAAAATAAAATACAAAATACGGTAATTCTCCACAATATGTAAAAATTTTTTATAGTAACTCAGGTTTTTATTGAGCCTGGTGGATGTATCATCTTAAGAGTTCTTTCTGATTATATATTTCCATGCCAACAGTAAAATGGTTGCATCCTTATAGTTTAAACATTTTTCCGTTAAGCTAGATCTGTAGATCTCACACTTCTTTGTTGTGGATGCAAGCGTTGGCGAGTGCACATTTGCAATGATTCTGGCCTCTTCCCATTTAACTATGGATGGATAATATAATAGCATTAAAAAAAATGAATATCTATTATAAGTATAAGTATGCCAATTTGAGGGGGGATTTTACTCCCTCATCAGGATATTCTAGGGACCTCACTTATGTGGGTGTTGAAGGTGGAAGCAGAAATTACAAGTGTTTCACAAAGAAACCGTTTATTTTTCGGAGTTTATATTTACATGTATAATTGATAAAGTTCAAGATTTTGATGTCCCATCGGTGGAGTTGTTCCTGGAAGTCTCCTTCTTGTGTTCTGATGGGGCAGCCCTGGGGCAGTGGTGAGTTAGAGTCCAGAGTATAGATGTGGTGCACAGAATAACAGTAAGCTGGACATCTTTTGGTGATGGCATGGAGAGAAGGTTGTGATTGGCAGAGGAGGAATGCCCCGTCCTTGGACAACAGATCAAAAATGAAAAACTTTTTATAAGTTTTTCATTTTTGATCTGTTGTCCAAGGACATTTTTGATCTGTTGTCCAATTTTTGATCTGTTGTCAAAAATGAAAAACTTTTTATAAGTTTTTCATTTTTGATTAGTTTTTCCCATTGGTCGGACTTCCNTATTATACGTAACATATTCAATCATCTGTCATTGTCATGATATGCCAAATTCTGGTGATGGTTGCAAGAGCACTTGAAAATATTAAGATACATCTATACAGTAAGACCTCGCTTAACGCGGGGGATGCATTCCTAGATGACAATGTGCTAAATAAAACAGCATTAAATGAGGTCATTTTAACACAGAGTAAATAGGGAAAGGGGAACACGTGACTAAAAATAAACAAATTTTATTATAATTTTAAGTTATTTTTATATTAATTTGCATAATAATATATGTTAAATAACACACAAACATATGCAGACAGAAATTTTCATTTTTTGTGATGAAGATCCTGGCTTTTCCAAAATTCTTGTTTTTTGCGATAAAGTCATGTAGTTTCATTTGTCGCTTTTGTTTTCTTAAGCAAATGTCGGTAGCAGAAGACCGCATCCAAAATACTTTGTTTTGCTTTTGCACTCCTTTCAAAATCTGGATCATTCATTACAATTTGATCAACAATTTCGGTTATCATTACCAAACTTTTACTAAGGAAATCTTAGAAAAATTATCTGGGTTCTTCGTTGCAGAATCACTATTTTCCAGTTCTACACGAATTCCTTGTTATTCTTGAAGGTTGTCATTGGTAAGGCTCTCACCAGAAACATGCAGTAACTCCTCAATATCTTGCTCATCTCCTAGTCCTGCTGTATTGATTAGGTTGACAATTTGGTCAACCTAATGATACAGCAATAGGCTCTTCTCGTTGAGAATTCTTGGATAGTTTCAGCCATAATTGATAAATGCATGGAGTTTGGAAACACTCCATGCATTTATCAATTAGTTCTTGCCAAGTGAAGTTGATATTGCCAATGGCATCTATAATGTTATATTTTTTTCCAAAATTGCACCAAACAAACACAGATTTAAGGAAAGTACAGCGGTACAATGAATTGCCACCTTTTGCTGATTGGTTCGTGTTTGTAAATAATTGTATTATTTACGAATCTATGAAATGCTGTGATAATTTGAATAAGCATAAATTTTGAGCTTTTTTTACGCTTTGAGCAGACCATGTTATATCAAATCAGTGTTAAGTGGGGTCTTACTGTATTTGGGAATCTCAGAAAATACATGGACAGTATATATAGTTTTTTCCATTTAACAGAGAACCAGATAAGGGAGCAGATTTTTTTAAAAGGACACACTCCCTTGTTCCCAAGTTTTTCCCTATTCTCATTAATAGATCACTGGATACTTAAAAAGCAGTCACTTAGTTAAAAAGAGTGATATATTTTAGAGCAGTAGTCCATGTAAATAATTATATATAATCATATGGTACATCACTGCCAGGGCACATGGCAGCACAGCTCTCTACACTAGTATTTGTTGAGATTTGGTGAAACCTTTGGTCAGTTTTCAAATACATGGACAGTCAAAAGATTTTACAGATTCATAATGAACAAGTTTTATTAGACATGTGAGGAACAATTACATATTAAAAAGTATCATAAATATACATGAACAAATAGTGTAGATCACGTGTACCAGTACAGTACATACATCCTCATCTTGAGGGGACAAGGCAAATAGTGATTAGCAAACAGATTTTAGAGGTCACATAACCTTACTTTAAAATGATACTGTACTTTTTTGTTTATAAACTGTAAGTCTCATTAAGGCCAAATGATCTGCCAGATTATATTGGGCTATAACAAGTCCCATTGCAGAGAATTCAGAAATTTTGGAGTAAAGATGTTCACATCTTTTTAGTTAGACCTCTTACTGTATTTATGGGAAGAAGTGAAAGCAATTTTTTAGACTGTAAATGTGACTGATAAATATACTTACTGTATTTACTGATTATTCAAAAGAGCAATAAAATTGATATAAGAATGGAAACCAATATGACTATAAAGTAAAATTATGTGATAATGAATTTTAAAATTTTCAAATGTGTTATAAGTTACAAAACTCTAACACATGAAAAAGTGAAGAGAATTGAGTACCATAAACAGCCTCATGGGTGATTTTGTTACTTTGGATAAGGGAGTATGATGCAGCAATCCTTAGGATACTGTCTTTAAGCAGACTCAATAAAAAGAGTTATTTTTTTCCCCTGGAGAGACAGATATGACTAAAAAGCATTCAACTGTAATTAAGTTGAAAAAAGAAAATAATGATACACAGTCCTATATTCCTGGACAAGTGATGCCTTTTTACACAATACTTTGATACCCTAACTGTCCAACCACACATTCTGGAGTCCCAGTTAGCATATTTCTATGAACAGTAGTTCCATGTTGGGTGAGAAAGTGGAACAAATACAAATCAGCATGCATTGTTGAGCTATAGTTTATCATTTTTCTTTCTTTACAATCAATATACAGTATATAATTGAGATGGGTTAATAATAATAATAAGCACAGAGTGCAAATGGTTAGGAGTTGAAAGCTGAAATTTGGTACACAGGGTACTGTACATCATGAGAATGCACACTAAAGGCTGGTATACACGGTAAGGAAATCCTCAAAGGATGTGCTTAACAGACGAAAAAAACTCGGATATAACTGGCTGGATCGAACATAGTAATTTACAAAACTTATTAAAATATCTCCCAATGTATAAAGAATTATTTTTATTTAAAAATGGATAGATAGAAAAAAAAATCACGGTTAATCCTCAAAGGATTTCCTTACCATGTATACCAGCCTTAAGAAGGGATTTTGGAAATTCCCCCTGGGGATAAGAATTACCCTGAAGAATTCTGCTTCTACTGTACTATTTTAGATGCAGTTTTTTGTGGGAAATTGAACATATTTTTAGACCCATCTAAAATTCTCTAATTAGTCTCAGAAGAGGGGGGAACTAATTCTTGCACCCAGTGAAAATGGGTAAGATTGGCTAAAATCTAATAATCTTAATATTTGCTATTGTTACTTTTTGTCCGAGCAACGCTGGGCTCATCTGCTAGGACTGTAGTGTATATTTGTATTGAGTTAATTTGATCATGGATCCAACACCTACAAGTTCAGGTAATGAACAATTTCAAAGTCAAAGCAAATGCATTCACATGTACTTAATAATATTTGCAAGCAATTTATCCAAATCAATAAGTATAGATTCTAAAATGTAAATTGTTAATACAATAATTATTAAGTAAGTTCTAATTTCCTTTGCAAATTTGTTTACTGGTATAAACTAACTCATTTTCTGAAGTAACTATGCTATTTTTATAAAGGATTTGTCTTTTTTTTGCCTGTGTATAGTAACATCTAGGACTCTCGTAATTTAACTATGGTCGGACAGTAGAATGCTTTATGTATCCCAATTTTGGATTTTTATACATTTTTAATCAACAAACAAAAATTAAACTATTGCACAGTGACACTTCCAGTTTTGATTTTAGTAAGAACAAAAACTGTTATTGTCTGTTTTCTGTCTTGTTTTAATGTTTTAAATAATAATTTATGCATTGTAACATATTTACTATAGAAATCCAAAACATTCTTATAAGAAATTTTGTAATTTTTCTTTTTGGTGCTCTGAGAACAGAACTTTATTTATTAACATACACCAGCAACTCTATTGTTAAACTTTACCATATAATTTTAGGAATGCATTATGTCCAAGGACTGCATGTAATGAAAACATAAAAAGATTATCCTTTGATTAGAATGCAATGTTTAATGATGATGAATATGCAAAATTCATAGATTTATTTTTGTGCATAAAATGAACAGGAATAACAGATTTTCAACCCACTTATGTTAATAGATGGATGTTTGTGAATAAAACTGCAAAAATGTTCACTTATTCATCAATTTATAAACACCAAAAATGGAAAAATTAGTTTAACTGTCAAATGTTTTCAATCTCTTTAATAGATCAACATCAGGACCACCACAGAACAGTATTAGTTCAAGTTGTTCGATGATGGTCCTGATGTTGATCTATTGGGTTGTTCGAAAAGTAATTTTGTTTTTTTTCCTTGGAAAAAAACACAATATTTTTATAATAAATAAATATTTTATTGAATTATATATAGACCATTTTGGTCAAATACCTGTTGTCTTCATTTCTGGTAGTAGCATGATTTCACATTCATAAAAGTTTTGATCGTTGCTTACAAAAAACTGATCCAAGTGATTTTTGACATTGTCATTTCAAGTAAATGTCTTACAGTTAAAAAAAATTT
>NW_019384544.1:174577-179511 GCF_000671375.1 Centruroides sculpturatus | reverse complement strand
ACATATTTATTTATTTATTGAAATTTCATTTGTTATATAATTAACTTTAATTAAAAGTCAATTATCTCTTATTTATAATTTTAAAAATATCGAAACCTTACATGTACTAATAAATGTATTTTATATTAAAAAATTAAAAGAAACTATATATAAATGATAAAAAAAAATCTTACCCATCAGGTTCTAGATCTGCTAGACTGAATTCTGGATCATTTTTATGTAATTCAGGATTATAGAAATTAAACCAACTCACATTCGTCCCAGTTTTATTTTCAATAGCGTAAAGGACATCTATTACATATCTTTCGAAATCTAAATGGATATATAGCTATAAATATTTTTACTTTTAAATATTTTATTAATTTTAAATAGAAAGACTATTATTATTTTACGAAGTTGGCTATTAATTAATATACTAATTACAGTTTGCTTACATTGTTTGCTGACTGAAATTAATGATGAAAAACGTTATGTATATAAAGAATGTAGATAAAGACTATATCCTTTTTCTGCTATGTATTAGCTAAATACCATGCATGTTGTGCATGATAGTATATGTAATCGGCAGTGAGCAGTTCACCATGCACCCACATTTTCTTCTAATGAGGCAAATCGATGGTCGGACGGACGAGCGTTTAAGTGACATCCTACTGCTCTGGGGGACCGGTACTTTACGCTAGGGGATTTTGTGTGTGTGTGTTCAAAATCGAGCTACTCGATTTCTCGTGATTTCGATAGGTTAATCTGTTTCTAGTCCAGTTTTTTGTGGTCATCTGGATAGAACTTGTGATTGTGACTCTTCTGATACCAAATTTGATAATATGGACCCAATCTTTTTGGAAATATGAAGACATAAAGTTCACGTTTTTTTCGGACCGATTTTTCGTAATCTCTACGACCGTTTTTCCGGAATTGTGATCGGTGGAGGACAATACATCGAACGGTGAGTTAGATCTCCAATTTTTGTGCATTTTGGTCCACCCGTTTTTCAGTTTTTGGACTTTTTCGTTTGACATTCGGCGGCCCGCATCGGGCCTACGTGTTGACATCCGTGAAAAATCTTAACTGTGTCCGGTAGTGGACCATAAGTGCTCCTTACTGAATAATTTTGGAATACTTAATTCAAATAGAATTTGAATGGCGACGATTTAAACTTTTGAAGACTTTTTCCACTTCTACTGCTAACGGTCTGACAACGGTAATAACGGTCATCAACGGACTTGAATCGTTGCTGATCTGACGTCATCGCTTTCTTATTGATAATTTTCTTTGTTTTCCGAAGATAAAACTTCTAAATTAGACAGAAATAATGGAAGACTTTTGCCAGGATGCTGAACGCATTATTCAGGAGACACAAAAATATATCACTGCTAATAAGGATGACCAACTGGGGACTGCACAACATAAGAAGTTTATAGTGAAACAACTTAACAGGATGATTGAATTAACTGAGGCTGCCGTCAAGAAAGCTTGCATAACAGAGATTCCAAAGAATAAAATAAGGAATTTAGCGACTACAGAAGATATCAAAGAAGCCCTGGAGATTTGTAATAAAGACATTCAAGAGGCTGTCCATAATACCAAGCAAGAAATCAGTGAATTGATTAAAAACCATATTATACAGAGTAAAAACGAAACTCCTGTTCCATCTGTTCCGTCATATAGTGCAATACTAACCAGAGGCTTGACAACAATGCAACCAAAGCCAAAACCATCACCACCTTCACCTACCTGTACAATACTGGTTTATAGTGAAAACGAGAACTTTACCTTTGAACAAACAAGAGCAACTTTGACCAAAAGTGTGGATCCAACAGCAGCTGGTGTAGGGATAAAAAATAAGAAAAATTAACCAGGGGGGAGTCGCAATTGATGTTTGCGATGATTCAGATGCTGAAGTTTTGGAATGTTTATTGGAGAAAGTCCCAGGACTCAAGGCTCGTAGAGGAAACCTACAACGACCTCTTATTAAGATCATTTTGGTTCCTAAGTCTATCACTAAAGATGATCTTGAAAAACACATTTGTGAACAAAATTATTTGGCGCTTCGTGTTGAAAAAGATGAATTTCCAGATCATGTTAGAGTTAAATATGCATTAAAACAAAAAAACAGTGAATATCTTTCATGGATCATTGAGGTCACTCCAAGTATCAGAGAATGATTACTTAGGGAGGGAAAGATGTACATCAAGTGGAGTAGTTGTCCGGTGTTCGAATACATTTCAGTTAGACAGTGCTTCAAGTGTCTAGCTTTCGGACATTTTGCAAAGGAATGCCCGTCCCCAAAACGTGTCTGCAGTCATTGCCAAGGTGATCACTTGTTTAAGGACTGTATAGATTCAGTATCTTTACCATNCTTCCATATTTGATGAGACAGAAAAAATAAACAATTGCACAAAATC
Organism: Centruroides sculpturatus; assembly: GCF_000671375.1. NCBI lineage: Eukaryota > Metazoa > Arthropoda > Arachnida > Scorpiones > Buthidae > Centruroides > Centruroides sculpturatus. The sequence goes on along the minus strand of NW_019384544.1, from coordinate 177,109 downwards.
AAACAAAATTTTTTACAAGTAAGCTTTAAAATGCTAGCTGTCAAAATATATAATGATAATACGGTTTAGAATGAAAATGGCGGGAAAAATACGACTAATCCGTCTAGTGGTAAAAAAAAACAAAATTACATTCTGAACAACCCAATAATAAAGAGATTAAAACCTTCAACTCATTTTAGGCTAATATCAGCAAAATTGCATCTATAAAAAAATATTCTAAATTTAGGAAAAATCGTAAAAAATAATAAATTTACTTATAATTTTAGGATATTTTATTTGTCATTTGTTATCGGTAGTTTGTTTCCTGTGTCTGTGTACCATATAAAATTAAATAATTACTTTAAAAAAAAAATGCATTAATTTTAAAGATGCAAAAGGGATTCCTCATTGTTAACTCATTATAACTATTTCATGATGATTTTATTAATTTTAATTTATAATATTTTATTAAAATTGTATCACTTTCCAATAAATTATGTCAGTGATAAATTGCAGTGAAATATATTATGGAGAAAATTTCATGATCTTATTAAATTTTTATATTTTATATTGCAGCACTAGAATGGTTCCAACTGAATATGTAATGAAAGAATATATAAAACCAATGGATCTATTTTCTCAAAAGGAATTGGTATTTGCAGCTGCTCCAATGGTTAGATATTCAAAGTGAGTTATTAAATTAATGTTTTGTTACATGAAATGTTCAAAGAAAATTTAATAAAATTATATATGCAAGATACACTAAAAATTGCTGAAGTTATTTATTTTTTATTTTATCTATAAAGATAAGAAAATTAAAAATAAAGTTATAAATAAATCTTCAGTGACTTTTTACCCATTGTATTATTCAATGCCTAATTTAACTAGAAATACTAAGAAATAAACAAACTGAAACAGTAGTTAAACAAATATACTGACATCTTTAAGTTTCTGGCATATTAATATATAACAAAAACAAACGTTTTCAGCTTTTAAAAGGCCTTTTGCAGGAAACTCTGACAGAAAATAAAATAAAACAACTAAAAATATAGTAGTCCAAATTAGAAGAATAATTCAAATAAGATTGTTTAAATATTTGAATTACATTCACAACAGATGCCTAACTAGAATAACAACAAAACAAGGGTTAAATTAAATGAACTAATAGAATATATACATAAAAAAAAACAAAGAAAAAATAAGAATTGAAAAACTAGATAGAAAAAATATAATTTAGTTCTAGTTGGTATTTGAATCCATTAAGACAATGAGTTTTAGTGGCTGTTTTAATTTTCTTCAGTGACAATTAAGATGGTAATTTTAATTTTGCTTCTTGCAAGCATCATTTTGAGACACTTTATAATAATTTATAAAGTGCCTCATAATTTTTTAATTTATACATTTATCATAATACATTTGTTGTCATTTATTAACAATTTTACTTATTTGCTCAATATATAAACTTATAAAATGGTTGTTATATTAGTAGAAAATAAATGATCAATATAAATTTGATTAATTTTATTTTCTATCTGAAAGTTATATTTGTTAAAACCTAACATTGGATATTAAATTTTATTTCAAAATAATTTTTAATTTTTAAATTCTATTAATTAAGTACGTTTAAATTTTTATTTTGATTATTAAAACAAGTTATGGAATTTTAAAACCTCAAAGTATGGATATTTATTAAATCATAATTAATATTGTTTCATGTGTTTAATACACTATTAAATAACAAGAAAATGAACTATGTAGCAGTTCTTTGAAATAATTAATTTTGATTGTTAGGTTACAGTTTCGTGCTTTGGTTCGAAGATATAATTGCGATTTAGCATTTACTCCAATGATTGTCTCAAGATCATTTGTTCAGTCTTCAAAAGCAAGAGATGTGGAATTTACAACAAATCCAGGTAAATTTGAAATTAAATTTTTAATTTATAAATTTTATTTAAAGGATTATTCAAAGCACAAGTGTCCACAGAAAATTTTCCATGTGAGCAAAGCTTGGAAACAAATAATTATATCAATCCTAAGTTTGACTCATAAAAATAATGCAAGTATCAATGGTATCAAGAATAAATATTAGTCCACAATACTGTAAGAGATAGGAGAGGCATATAACTAGTGACCCACGATGTACTCAGTGGTGATATTCAAAATATTTAACAAAGGGTTCGCTAACAGAAAATTTTTCCTTAACAATTTTTTTTTTTCGCTCAAAAGGTGCATTAGCAACATTAGCGCAAAAACAGACCTTAAGATACCCATGTAAATAAAAAAGATGCGTTCGCAAAATTAAGTCAGTTAAAATTTAACATTGTTTATGCCAGAACTATATTTTTTTGATAAATAATAAAAAAGAGTGTTCAAAATGGTTTATTTTGTACGTATTTTAATATTTTTCATTCAAAATATTTTATAAACATAAAAATTGGCTTTTTTTAATCAGAAAAAGTCATAGGGAAAGCAGTTAAACAAGAAAAACTTTTCTAAATCATTTATTTTATCGTTAGGTATTATTATAATAATAGACAGATGTCATCGTCTCTC
>NW_019384544.1:160522-171329 GCF_000671375.1 Centruroides sculpturatus | reverse complement strand
GTCATATAGTGCAATACTAACCAGAGGCTTGACAACAATTCAACCAAAGCCAAAACCATCACCACCTTCACCTACCTGTACAATACTGGTTTATAGTGAAAACGAGAACTTTACCTCTGAACAAACAAGAGCAACTTTGACCAAAAGTGTGGACCCAACAGCAGCTGGCGTAGGGATAAAAAAGATAAGAAAAATTAACCAGGGGGGAGTCGCAATTGATGTTTGCGATGATTCAGATGCTGAAGTTTTGGAATGTTTATTGGAGAAAGTCTCGGGACTCAAGGCTCGTAGAGGAAACCTACAACGACCTCTTATTAAGATCGTTTCGGTTCCTAAGTCTATCACTAAAGATGATCTTGAAAAACACATTTGTGAACAAAATTATTTGGCGCTTCGTGTTGAAAAAGATGAATTTCCAGATCATGTTAGAGTTAAATATGCATTAAAACAAAAAAACAGTGAATATCTTTCATGGATCATTGAGGTCACTCCAAGTATCAGAGAACGATTACTTAGGGAGGGAAAGATGTACATCAAGTGGAGTAGTTGTCCGGTGTTCGAATACATTCCAGTTAGACAGTGCTTCAAGTGTCTAGCTTTCGGACATTTTGCAAAGGAATGCCCGTCCCCAAAACGTGTCTGCAGTCATTGCCAAGGTGATCACTTGTTTAAGGACTGTATAGATTCAGTATCTTTACCACGTTGCACCAATTGTGTAAAAGAAAAACGTGAACAATTCCATCACAACGCTATGGACAAAGAATGCCCTAGTTATATAAGAGTTAAAAACCAATATTTACAGAAAGTCACATGTAAGGACTAATCTATGTATACTGTTTTTTCTGAACATACAGATCTATTTTGTATTTTACTCTTGTTAACGAGTCTAGCTTTCATGTTAGGCTTCTGCCAATTGGTACAATACGTACATAATGAGCTTTGTTTATAACTAATGCAACATTCTAAAGTATTGCGTTATACTGTACATTCTGGTCTCTTCTCACATACCTCATGTTTGTTTTGTATCATATTGTCTATTTTTATGTATTTGATTTCATTGTGTTTCGGGAAATACTGTAATTTTCTCTTGTATCCCATTAACTGTGTCATCAGGTAATGCCAAATGCGGGGCCTGGTCTTATACTTATTTTTGGTACAATAAAACATAATGAATGAATGAATGAATGAATGAATGGTCGGACTTCCGTTTTCTCACTTTCCTATTGGTCTCTCACCTGTCTCTAGGTGGAATTCGAGACCAGTTCAGGCCATGAGAAAGATATGCCCAGGTATGGTTTATCTGACACCATCCTTTCTTTTACTAACAGCGAAGATGTCAAAGTCCGGCATCACTGTCTCAATGCCAGTAAACCCAACACTTTTCAATAGCTGTATTTCTCCACATTAATTATTTATAAAGTTTTAAATTTTACATCCGTTTTTGGTTTGAACTATTCTGGGGCCTCACATAAGTAAACTATTAATAAATATTTTTTATATATCATTAAGATGCTTTTATTGTCTTAAGGAATATTTTGTAACCTTTGCTTTTTATTTTATATTATCATAACCAATTTAAATTTCATTAAATATGCAACTGTTAAAGCCAAATGATTGCTGAATTGCCTATTGGGCTTACTGATGTTTATATATTAAAGTTTCTTGAAATGGAAAATTTACTCAACCTGGAATAATATTGCCAATTCATTTCTTATTACAAATACATGTGACCAAACAAAAACAGAACTCTCAAATAGTCATAAGGAGTTTGTCGATGCTGAAAGTCTGCCTTCCCAATTCTGCGAACAGTCCAAGTTCAATGATATTACAAGTAAAATTTCTGACACCAGTGGCTCACAAAGTTTGACTTGCAGTATTGCCAAATGCCTCACAAGTTTTCTTACATTTGATTATCTGGTAATAAGCTGATAAAAAATTATGTAAACACACAATATTGAATACACAATATGTAATACTGAATATTTAATTTTTTCTTAAATTTTATCATTGTGATTATTAGTTTTGGAACCAAACAATAATTTTTTATATTTTTTAAATGTTCTTATTTAAATTGCTTTGTGTTATGTTCTTAAATACTGCAGTTCAAATTTCCACTTATAATTAAGATACAAGGCTGAAACTTTGAGAACATAACTAAGTCTGATAATAATGCATTTTAATGATGTTTTAGAGGATGCCTTCTCATCTCCCCACACTGAAATGCATTAAACCTAGCAAAATATAGAATTTAATCAGTAATATCAATTGACATAGCTATCTTACAGGTGTGGGTGTTTGTGGGTGGGTGGCTCAACCCTCCAACCATGTTTCAAGCGTTTTTTTTAAATATTTTAAAAATATATTTGATTATTCAATATTTGCAATTGTTTGGAATTTTATTCTTATGATTATATAGCCTACATATGTATATATTATTCTTTCATATTACAGAGGATAGACCTTTGATTGTACAGTTTGCAGCAAATAATGGAAAAGATTTGGCTGATGCAGCAGAATTAGTTTATCGGTAAGATTATTACATTTTTTAAAAATATTTTTGTCTTTAAAATTTAAATAGCAAAAATCTAAGTTTAAGAAAAAAAATTATTTTAGTTGTAATTTGATTTTTTTCCAAAGCTAGTTTATATTAGATATATAATATATATATTTAATATAAATTTTTAATGTAATTTGAAGATAGAGAGGAAAAACAAAAATGATTTGTTGATTTATTACTATGTTCTCATATCACAGGAACTCAATTAAACAATAGCAATGTTGCCCATTCTTTATAAGTTCTTTCCTGTTTAACTTGTGTAAAAATGCCTTTTAAAAGTTCTCTGCTGTTAAGATCTTATAAAAAAATTATGTACAGTAAAAATCCAGGATGAAAATATACTTTTTACATAATGAATAAATTCCTCCTGAATAACTACCTTATCCATTATGCTACATAAACTACTCTTAAAATTGTAGTAATAGCCTTATAAATTCTTATCAATTTTCATTGAACTTAGCAAAACTTTATTAAAAAATTATTAGAATATTTGCTTTAATAGCTTAAAAAACAAAACAGAACACAAAAGACAAGTTATAGTACTACCAAAATAAGTCCTAACTGAAGTTCATCAACAAAGAGAATAAAATGTCTGATTCCAGTAGTTGCCTAGGAAAATTTATAGTAGTTGTGGGCATGTTTATTGTCACACGGCTATTTTGTCAAATTAAAAAATATGCAATTTTGAACATTATATTTTTAAATAATCAGAAATCAAAAGATGATTTTGGTTTAAAATATTTAAGTATTTCATATTTCTTAAATTTAAGTATAATCATTTGTATCAGGAATAAACATATCCTAAAAGGCTTTTGATAAGGTGTAGGAAAATGTTATAAATTGTTTAACAATAATCCTTACTTTTTAAATGAAATGGATAGTCTTATCTATGGAATTCGATGTAAACTATTGTTCATTTATTTTCAAATTTCAGAAAATAGAAATAATTCTTTGCTTTTGAGAATAAAACAAGGGAGTTAAATCTGAAAATTAAGACAGTATAGTAAGGCAAAATTTATGTATTTATTCTCAAAAACCCTGAACCATGTTATTCTGAAGACCCAATTACACTAATTGACAATAATACTAGTTTTACATTTTCTCAAAAAAATATCAAAAATTTTTTACACATTGTATAGAACATTTTTTTTTTTTTTGCAACTACTAAATGCAAATATTTTTTTTTACATCAAATGGTAGGCTAGTAACAACACTTTAATAGCAATTCTAAGCAGTATTAATTTGTTTATTGTTCTAAAGTGTTTGTTGTTGAAGTATACAGGGTGGATTTTTATCTTGAGACAGTTAAATACCTTAATTGGATCTCATTATTTTGGAAAAATTTAGACAAAAGTTGTAGGTGTAGGGTTTGAAGGAGTTACCCCCTTGAAACCCTACAACTTGGTGACCTTGGATGTGGCCTTGACCTTGATCTTCAAATGACTTCGAAGGTCAAGAAATGAGAATACATATTTTTTATCCTGGCAATGGAAAGAGCAGGAAATTTCATAATCGGATATATCCTTGACCTTAACGTCTAGGGTATATTCAATTGGTCAAAGGTCAAGGTTATTTTAAGGTTAAAAGCTTTTTCTAACTTTAATCAACTTCAATCATTTTAATTATTTAACACTATTCTAACACATCCTCATTAATGGCCATTAGTGATTTAAGTAATACAAATATGGTTTAGGCCTCATATAACAAACTAAGTAAATTGCCTCTGCCTTGCCAAATGGCACTACAAAGTACAAAGAGATTATGTCTTAATCATAGGCCCAGTCTGGTACCCAATAGCTAATGGGTGTCTTGGACTCTTTTAAGTCGAACCTGAGATAAATGCTTGGTCTCTGGCTCTGGCTCTGGCTCTAGCTGTGGCTCCAGTGTAACGACCCAAGAGGGGACCAACCTTCCTTGCTTTCCTCACTCTCAAATCCAACCCTCTTACATGGACATACGCTTTGGTGCTGCCTGTACTGCTCATAGAGTTCTCTACCAAAGAGAGACCAGCTCATAACAGTCAGCGGGGTCCCCTCCCTAGAAAAGGGGGCCTTGCCCAGTGTGTCCACTGAGCTTATAGGTCGAAGAGATCTACTACTTTTTCCATCAATTCCTTTAATTTCTTTAAGTTTCCTTTACTAGCTGCTAGCATTCAAAGTACTTGTTCAGAAGGCTTAGACCAGTCAACTTGGCGGAAGTCCTAAGTAAGAGGACAGTCAAGTACATAGTGCCATGAGGGCACCCACAGGAGGAGCTACCATCTCTTTGTCCAAACTTGGACTTGAAGTGGGGAACCTCCCATGTCCAATCAATATTTGCATCGTAAGCCAATTACAACACACTGGAGTATGGCCAACTTCAGGCATGAAGGCATAGGTTGATCTGCCTATTGTGCTTTGAGTCCAGTGCTCTTGCCAGTATGTCATTGATCATTGCAGTAGAGTACCTTTTATGTAGGTTTAGTTGAGGGTTCGACTGTCCTCATTAAAAATAGGCCCCTGGCTGCCTCCTTAGACAGTTGGTCGGCGCGCTCGTTGCCCAGGATCCCAATGTAGCCTCAGATCCACCTCAGGGCAATGTGTCATGCATGCCTTGCCCTCAGTATCCTACCTCTGATCTCCTGTACCAACTCGTCCCTGTAGTACCCGTCACTCAGGGCCTGAAGTGATGACTGGCTGTCAGAATAAACTGTGATAGACTCTGGACCTGGATGTTATAGGATCCACTGGGACACCCCCCTCCAGGGCCACCAGTTCTGCCTGGAACACAGACATCTCCTCATTCAGTCTGAATGACTGACTGTACACTTGGACTCCATCAGAAAAGATGCAGAAGTACACAGCACATATGGTTTAGGACTGGCCCTCGACAGTTGCTGAATGTCATTGACACTTTAAAGTGGTCATTAATGGTAATGAGTGGTCATCTCATTTAAGAGACGGTCACTGACAGTCATGCATGAGGATGACCTTCACATGACCTTCAGAGGTCAAATTCAGAGGTACTCAAGGTCATGGTTGATTGTGAAATTTCCTGCTCTTTCCATTGCTGGGGTCAAGAATATGTATTCCCATTTAAAACAAAGACTTGACCTTCAAAGAAGGTCACATCCAGGATCACCAATTGATTGCCCCTTCGAAACCCTACAACTTTTATCTTAAACCTCTTTCTGAAATAATTAGATCTAATTAAGGTATTTCATTGTCTGAAGATAAAAATCTCACCCTGTATACTGTTGAACCTCTCTAAAATGATACCCATTACAACAATAAACCCCAGTTTGATAGAACTTCTACAGTCCTGGCCGAAGTCCTATACCAATATTGATATTCATCACCTGCTATAATGATAGTAAAACTTTGATACAACTATCAGAATGTGTTGGCACAACCCATTACTGACTGACGTATGAGCCATGTGGTAAAGAATTAGGAGCACATACTTGCTAATTGTGTTACCTATGGATCTTCCCCAGGCTCCAGAGTGGTTTTTTCACATTTAGCTAATTGACAGCATTGTGATCATCATCACTACCTCAGCCTGTTATGAGAAACTGCAAGTGCAGACCAGACTGCACAGATGAGGCAATTCTGGCAGAGTTAGGGACTGATATTCAAGAAGTAGAAGAAACAGTTCCATGTAATCATCCCCATTATCTTAGAAGTTATTTCTCAAATGGAAACAATTCAACACATGTCAACCACAATTCCTGGAATTGGGATTGAACAATGGTTGCTCTTGATGCAGTTCATTTGACATTTGTAAACCAGAGCTTACAAAAAATGAGCCAAAGCAAAATAACAAATTTTTTTAAAGACAACATAAAGTTTCAAAACAATGTAATACAATTTCCTGGTTAATAAATAATTCAGAACCAATCAGAGAGCATTATTTAAACTGTAGTGATTAATATTTAAATCAATATATACTTTTTTAATGATCTTGGTTATTATATTTCAAGAACTCACTACAACAATAACTCTGGTATATCAATAATAATACTATGTTCCTGGACACAAAATATCATTGTAGTGAGTTTAACTGTATATGGCATTTCTCTAGTATATCTCCAAAACTGGGTTTGTATAAATACATCATACACAAAACCAACACCAGCACTATGAAAAGAAAAATTTACTAATGTTTTCATCTATATGAAATAGACATCAGGTACAAATGATATAGAACAAAATGGATAACAAAAATTATATCCCAAACATAACATATAAATTTTAACACAATGTATTCTAATTACATAATCAGTTTGAACTTTTAAAACACATTCGATTTTTGTTAGCCATTTTGTTCTATATTGTTTGTACCTGATGATGTCTATTTCATATAGACAAAAACTTTAGTAAATTTTTCTTTTCATAGTGCTGGCATTGGTTTTGTGCGTGGTGTATGGTATTTCTCTATTTAATGTTATTGTCATGTCAAATAAAAGGAAATTAGTGAATCCAAATGTTCAAGTCTGTGTTGCAAAATGGATACTGACTGGATGAGAAGTGACTTTGTAATGAGGAATTTAAATGAAATCTTAGCACCTTATTATGAAATTTTCAAGAAGAAGAAAAGAAAGGCACAACAAAGAACTTTGGATTCATATTTACAAGAGTGCAAAATTCTTGGCCTAACCTATCATAAATGGATGATCCTCAAACAGGGCTACAGCTGATTGTACAACTGAAATTTTATCCAGCGACATTGTTGAAAGTGTTCAACACAGTGGATGTATGAAAACTGGTTGTAAATAAGTAGCCCTAAACTATATTTTCTGTATTATTATTATTTTGCATTAGTAAAATTTTAGTACTAAACATGTTTTTATTGACAAAAATATCATACTGTATATATACATTGTGAATGCATGGTAAGCATCTATGTTTATTCCATTATAAGTATATTTGTTTTGTGCTGATTTTGTTTACACCATCTCCTCCAAGAATGCATCACTGGCATAAAATGAGTCTGTATTTACATTATGTTAATATGTAAGTGTAAATGTATCAAAGGGTCTCTTTTCAGAACTATAAATTTTGCATTTAGCAATTTTCCATGATCTTTGTGAAACCTGTTTAAAAACGTTATCTTTATCCTTTTGAATGTATTTTACTATTTTCTAATTTTTATTATTTTAGTATTAATCTGTTAGCTTTAATAATAAATTTATTGTTTATCAATAATCAACTAATTTTTTTCTAGTAAAGGGCAGTAATAATTTTGATAATATGATTATATGGGTTGTAATGATTAAGATATCAGCCAGTTCCTTCTAATTTGATTTCTCTTTTTTCAAAAAAGTTTCTATGTTGGGAACTAAGTTTATCAGTTTATTTATCAAAAATCTTTACATGACATAAACATGATAGTAATGAAAGTATGGTACATTTCAAAATTTACTTAAAATTAGATGCTGAAAATGTCTATCTTCTTGGCATATACAGAGCTTTATTCTTCTAGGAAAGGCATTTAATACATATCTACTACTCTTAAAAATGTTTCCTGAATTCTGATTTTCACATTTTCTGTAGAAGGACACTGAAAGTAAACCATTTTCTTAATTGGTCTTCATGAAGACTGGCATAAAGATTTGCTGCCTGTGAATAATTTTGGTGACATGCATCTAAAGTCATTAGCATATCAAATGCTCCTTCATTTGAATAACTCATTTTCACAAAAACAAGTAAATACAGAAAAATGGTAAGATCACTCCAAAAAAGACACTGTCGTGCCTTTGAAAAAGTAACAATTCAGTTTATTCAAAGCCTGCTTGTTCAATTATCTGATGTGAGAAGATAAAGAACAAAAACTGATAAACTTAGTTCCCGGCATAGAAACTCTTGGGAAAAAAAATAAGTCAGATTTTTAGAAGAAACTGACTGGTATCTTGAAAACTGTTAGGTTTAAGAAAATATGACTTATTATAAAATGTATTTATTCTGTTGTGTACTATTTATATAATGGCTAAAAAGAGCTCTTTATAAATTAAAAAAAATATATATATATTTTGTTCAAAATCAAGATTTTCAAGGTCACCAAGAATTGTCCTCTATCTACTCTCTAAAATTGGTTATTAGTCTCATCTTTCTATCTCTAATGGTTTCTGAGAAAAAACAACTGAACACCACCACCTGTTAATCACCCTTGTGTGTGTGCGCATAGAGTGATCAAATAATAAACATACTTGTGAGGAGTTAAGCTTGTGACACATGACTGACTTATCACATGCCATTGATTTACTTAGAGTTTCAAATGATATCCCTGTAGTTCGTAGTAAATAATTGTGCAAGATTTAAATAATTTAAATACTGCCCTCCCTGTCATTTATTGCAAGAAATAACAAGCATGGCAGCTCACAGCATTATCAGCTCTACTTGCAAATGAACTTTTCATTTGATCATTTGGTAAATAATCATTTACAATTCATCAAAATTCATTATCATAAAAATGGTTCATTTCTGTTGAATTTTTTCAGAAAAAAATTATAAATTTACATATTCTATGAATATTCTCTGTTCTATTGCCAATAAATATTTTAAAAGTACTATTTACTGAACTTTAAATCAATTGAATAATCATAAGTAGCTGAGATATTTTCAAAATGTTTTCAACAGTTTCATAAATTATTCATCAAATTTCATCTACTAGAAATTTGAAGTACAGATTTTTATAATACAAATATTTTAAGTATAAGAACTAAAATTTATGAATAATAGATTTATTCTTAATTTCAGATATTGTGATGGTGTTGACATTAATTGTGGTTGCCCTCAAAGGTAATGAATGTTTTATCATTACAGTAAGACCTTGATTTAATGGACTAATTCACAGTGGCATGCCCTGACATTTGACGATAGGGAAGCTGTTTCCATAAAAATTTAAAAAAAAATACTGGAAATGACAAAAATAACTTTATATATTTTAATTCTAAGATAGATATATTGACATGAAACAAAGATATAAGAACTTGTTTTTATTATTTTTTATAAACTAACTCTATTCGGCAATATTTTTTACGCAAAGTCATTAATTACTTTATCATAAAAATTGCTTGTTGTTGATTCCATCAAAGTATTTAAAAGTTCTTTTTTCTACTGAAAGCAACACTAATGACAACAATCTTTCCTCTGACTGAGTGTTTCTTGCAAATGTAGAAATTCACTTCATGGTTGAAAAACTGTGCTCAACAGATCCACTTGTAGATAATACAATAAAAATTAATGATATTAAATCATATAATTCTTTTAGTATATCTTTGTTCAGATCATCATTAGTTATAATATTTTTTATGTCTAAGAGTGACTTGCCAATATAGTCTGGACATGAATATAAATATTGCAATTCACTACATAATGTAGATAAATCAAAAAATTCTCGATAAAATTTACTTAATTTAAAAAATTAAAATTTGCTTCGGAAAACTGTTTTTCATAATATTTAAAATTATTAACATATAAAACTGATAAAAACTGAAAATCTGTCAATATAATTATAATTAACAGAAAATTGTAATTAAATATAGCTTTGTAAAGAAAGATACATAAAATCTTCTTTACTTTTTAAATCTTAAAACAATCCACTTAGTCAAATAGCTCCCTAAGAGTAGCCAATGGATAGAATCATTGGTAGTGTTATATGATATTTTAGTGTGTGTAGTATCCATGAGTTAAACCATCAGAGGTAGGTGCTTTGTAAAGCGCATGCGTAAATGCCTGTAATCTGGCTGCTTTAAACGATTTAGATATTTTCGTCATGGAAACTATCCCATATTCAACAATACAGCATTTCCATTAGGAATATGCATACAGGTATACCTCGCCTTACGTCGGTAATTGGTTCCAGGAAAGCGACGTAAGTCGAATTTACTTGTCTCCAAATCTACTTGTCACTAGGCTAAACCATAAATTACCATTCCCGATTCTGTATTTTATTTATTAATGCATTTTTAATAATATATGTTTAATAAGGATCTATTTTAAGCTTACAAACAAATAAATTTTAGTTTTTAATATAGTATAGAAAAAAGTAATCTAAATTTACGAATGCATGTTCGTACAGTACATATTTGTAAATGTACAGTACAGTAGACCCCCTATAACGCGAAGATACGTTCCTCGTTATACGAATTTCGCGTTGTAGGAATCCTTGGGCTGTGATTGGCTCACGTATTTGACACGTGTGAAGTTTACGGACTACGGCTGTTTGAAAGGTTTTCTTCCATAAAATTAATCGATTCTAGACTAATTC
>NW_019384544.1:151284-160282 GCF_000671375.1 Centruroides sculpturatus | reverse complement strand
GGAACTGAAAAAAGAGATTGTTGAGAAATATGAAGGTGGCATCCATGTTCAATATTTAACTGTTGCATACCGTATTCCATGAACGACAATATCGGCAATCGTGAAAAATAAAGACATTATTAAATCTGCTAAAGTTTCAAAAGGGGTTAAATCAATTTCTAAACATTAGATCATGCTGAGAAATTGCTTTTGCTTTGGATAACTGAAAAACAGTGTGCTGGCGACAGTGTATCAGAAGCAATTATTTGAGAGAAAGCTAAAAAGATACATGCTGATCTCATGAAAAATCAAGCAGGAACTAGCCAGGAAAGCAAGGTGTTTAAAGCCAGCCATTTTTTTTACATGAGAATGGATTAATCATTTTTACATTACTTCTTATGGGAAAGGTTGGTTTGGTATACGTCCTATTCGGTATAAGTCCAAACATCAGGAACCGATTAAGGTCATATACCGAGGTTCCACTGTACTTATGTACTCACCATAGTTCTGAGACTGTAATAAGTATACAGTCTAAACTGAAATAAATAAACAAACATTTTTGCTAAATACACTTTAATTGTATTTTATTAAATAAATAAATAATAATCTTAAAAAGAAAACAAAATTTAAATTTGATAAAAAAACAAAAAAATTTTTTATTTAATCGTCTTTAAATGATGATATATTGATTTACTCTTATTGTAGCATGAAGTTAAGAGCAGTGGGCTCTTGGATTTGAAAAAACAACCCGATAATTTAATTACCAATAAAAAGCATTTTAAGATCAACAGGATGTTTATTTTCACATAAGACATACAGATTAGAAATTTTATCTGTTAAATCCAAAGTTTGTTAAATATAGGTCCATTAAATCAAGGTTTTACTATATTTACTTTTAAAATTAAAATCAAAAGCATTGTCTAAATATGCTTGACGCTAGAAATGCTTTCCATTACCCAATGTGAAATATTCATGTAGGAATGTCAGAAATTTAGTTTCCAGCAAAGTATATTCTTAATTACTACAAATTTATTTTTTCTTAAATAAAAATATGCTCTAACATAAAAAAAAAATTAGAATAACATATGTGATATTTTATTTGATCCAAAATGTTCCTATATTACAATCATGCTAGGAAATTTTGTATCTGATTAATGTCAACCTTCCAAGATGACTAAAAATGTTAAAATGGTAAAGGTGTAAGCCTGCCAGCAGCTGATGTGTTTGTTGTTCAATTTGAGTTAGAATTTCAGAAATTTGTATTGAGATTAGATCATTTTTAAATTGGGCTCTACCATGTAGTTATCCCACATTGCAAGTCTGGCTTGAAAAGAGGTTATTTGCAGAATGGAAAGAGTGAAAAATCTTGCAACTAAAAAATAATGATTTTTATTTTTTATTACATCATCACTAAGGCTTACATTTTTATACAGTTAAAACTGTGTTCAATTCAACTTTAACTTTGTGTGAATTTTAATTATCTATTATTTGTCAATTTAATGAAGTTTTCCTTCAAGCTGTTTTAATTGTTACTTCTATGGTTGTGTGAAAGGATAAGAAAAGACTCGAAAAATGTTTTGTAAATAGTCTTAACCTTCAAATTCATTAAATTGTATTTTCAAGAATTATTTAGTTCTATAAATTCAGTCTACTCATGTTAATATAAATTGTTAGGGAAACAATAGTTAGTTTGCTTTATTGAAAATCTGTATTAACAATTTTTGGGGTCAAGATTGTATAATTTAGAGAGTTGTTTAATATGTGATCAAAATCTCTAAATCGTAATATTTTGAATTTATTTACTAAATAAATTTAAATTAAATAAAATTAATGTTCTAAATGATTTCTCTTCATTTTATTTGATTTGAAATGCTTTATTTGTCCTTGAACTGTGAGGGCAATATATCAGAGTGGTTAGACAAAACAAAGCTAAAACAAATCTGTGATTTTTTTTCTGTTGAAAACTGAGAAAGTAAAAAATATTTTTTAGTGTCAAAAGAGTAAAAAAAAAAAAGGAACCAAATATAGCATCACTGTATGCACTCCTTGATATGCAAACTAGTACATGTTTACATGGGACCACATCCATTTAAAGGTGTGTGTGTGTGTGTCATTAAAACTTAAACCCCAATTTTCTGATAACAGTAGAATGTAGAATAATTCAAACATCTGGTTCTAGTGGACCAATCAGAGATCAAAGCCATCTTTGCTTACTAGGAGAAGAAAATCTATTCAATTATATTCAAAATGGAACATTTTATTGTTCATGTTGAAAAGTGTAAAAAGCAACCATTATTGGAAATAGGTTATTTCTTGGGGGTTATGAAGGTAATTTAGAGTAATTTAAAATTTAAAAAATTTGTACATTTTTTTTTGCTTGTGTGAAAACTAACATTGTGACAATGGCATTTTTCCAGGGCAATTGCAAAATTTGCTTTATTGGTGTTCATTTTAAGGCAAGTTGACTGTATATATATAAATTATATAAAATAAATTTGTTTCTTGCTGTTATTGTTTATATTCTGTTTTAATAAATACTTTTCACTAATCTACATGAAATCATCAATTTGAATTAATAACCTATGGAGACTTAAAGAAACTTAACTACTGTATTAACTTTAAAAAAAAAAATTAGTATTTATTTAATAAGTTAAAAATTTATTTTAAGAATATATGTATTTTTATAACCTAGATGGGCTTTAGCTGAAAAATATGGTGCTTATTTAATAAATGAACCAGAATTAGTTCGAAATATGGTGCTACAATTACGAAATCGTATACCAGATTCAGAATTCACTACTTCGTTGAAGATTCGTATTCATCATGATATTAGGTAAGTTAAAAAATTTATATTCTATAAAATTTGTTTAATAAGTACTGTTTGAAAAACTGTTTTTTACACATGACAATATTCTATAATTAAATTCATTTGAATATTTGGATAATTAGTTTGTGATGAAACATATTTCCTTTCTTCATTTAAGAACTGATTAATTTTGTATATAAACCTTCATCTCAACATAGTTTGATTGCCACATATCATTTTTACTAATTTAGTTTCTCCATTTTGTGTTATTTTAGGAAAACTATAGAATTTTGTCAGAGAGCTGAACATTGTGGTGTTTCATGGCTAACAATACACGGAAGGACTATCGAACAGCGAAAAGAACCTGTAAATTTAGAAGCAATCAGAACAGTTGTTGATAGTGTTCGGATACCCGTGCTCGGAAATGGTGACGTATTTTGCTTAAATGATGCAAAAGAAATGCATGAAATAACTGGTGTTAAAGGTAAATTTTTAAATTAATAATTTGTTGATGTAGCAAAACTATTGAATTATTTGAATTATTATTTACTTTTAAATTTTGATAGGTGTTATGTCAGCAAGAGGGATACTGCAAAATCCTGCAATGTTTGCAGGATACAAATATACTCCTAGCACATGTATAAAAGATTGGTTGGATATATCAATGCAACTTGGAACTCATTTTACAACGTTTCATCAACATTTGATGTTCATGTTAGAAAAAATTCTTCCTAGATCAGAAAGAAAAGTGTTCAATGTATTAACAAGCATCTCTTCTGTGATAGACTATTTAGATAAACATTTTATAAATGAAGTTGATTTACAAAATGGTATTTTTTAAAATTATCAAAAATAAAATTTTTACAACTTTTATTCTATTTTATCACTACAAAGTTGTTCTTGTTTTTGTAAAATTTTCAAAAAGTCATCATCATCTTTAAGAGAATAACACAATGTTACTTTTTGATAATAATCAGATGCGATCTCTAAATTAGAAATTACTGAATCAACAAGATGTGCTCTGTCTGCTTTTGTTCCAGGAATATTAGACATCAGTGCTGTGAAATGGATATGCAAATGATAATAAGATGGTTGATAATGTAAATAGGAGAGAATCTGCGATGGTGGAATGTCGTACTTCTCTTTAATTGCAACCTTTGAGGAAAAAATAAATTAATTTATTAATCTTCAACAATAAACAGTAACGATTAGTAAATATTATACAATTAAAATTCTATTTGTTAAATTAATATTTAGCATAGCAATTTCTATGCATATAATAATTATGTACAAAAAAAGAATAGTTTCTCATTTCAATCTGTTAATTTTCATTAAATATAAATATTACAGATCTCACTCGTAACATTCTAATTCATTTCTGGAAATCGTATGAAACCACCATTGTAAACAAATTATTCTGTTTTCTGTAAGGACATTATCATAAATTGAGACTGTCTTTGGAAATATGTATTTAAAACTATAATATTAGAGATAAGCACACTTTATATAACTCTAGTGATATAGTTTTAATAAACCAAACTTAAACTTACTAAGATAGGTCTTCTTCAGTTGGAATAACAAAATTTGAATGAAAAGAAAATATAAATAATAATTTTTTTATTTTTTTGTTGAATTTAAAATTTATGCATGTTCAAATTTTATTTAAAATGTTCTTTTCATTCTTTTTCATTTAGGTCCTTTACTGGAACAACAAAATTTTTTTTGGAAAAAAAAAAAAAAAAAAAAATGAAAATGAAAACAGTTTTTGGTTTATTAAAACTTAAAACTAACTTATATCACTGGAATTATATAATGTGGGCTTCTCATTTATCTTCTCCAGTTTATGCTATTATTAAATAGAGATAATCAATTATAAAATTTGACATTTCATACAGTTATAATAAAAACATTATAAAATAAGTTATATATATATTTCATTTATTTTACTTTGATTATGTATTGATATAAATTTTAAATCTATTGGATATATAGTATAGTCACTTTGGTACTTGTCTAAACTGATAACTTATCCTTTTAATATCACATTTATAAATAGAAGAAATTTGATTTCATTAGTCTTATTTACTTGCTTTGCATAATGTTCAGACATTTTTAAAATGTCTTATAGGCTTATTAATAAATAATTCATCCAGTACTGTTTGTCAGCTACCAACTTCAATAACAGGTAGCACAATGACAGCAATTTAAACCTCTGTATTGTGAGCAAATAGTGATTGAAACAATTAATATAAAGCACTAGTTAAGACTGATAGCACAAAAAGCCAGCAGACCTACAGTAGAATATCATTTTAACGGATCTCTTTTGACTGCCAAAAATCATCCATTGTTCTGAGACACTGTTATATAGAGAACAACAGGTTTATATATTACATATTCTCAATTTCATCACACCCACAAAAATATGTTATTTAACCCTTTATATATAAAAAAATACATGTACAGTCGACCCCCCTATAACGTGCGTTCCTATAACGTAGCGAAAAAATTGCAGCAACATTCGTTTAAAGGAGCTCCTAAAACGTCGTCGCCGACTCGTTTCGCGACAAGATTGATAGAATCTGGACCAATAGTGAATGAGCAGCCGAACTACTTTCCTCCGCCCTGCGCCACGCTACGGAGCGGCTAAATTGAGTTTGCTATCGTCTGTACAGTATTATATATTAATTATATATAAATTAGGTACTGTATATATAATTATATATTAACTTATTGTAACTTTATTATAATTAAATATATAATTTCCGCTGTCTAGCATGGCGCCACGCTACGGAGATTTTAGGCAAGAAGTTGAGTTTATTATCGCCTGTACAGTATGTAAATTAGGAACCGTAAGTCTAATACAGCACTAATTTTATACATTTCTTGTGAAAGAAACACTTCTTATTCAATGGCTATAAAAATTATTTATATTAATGATGTCTCCAAAGGTCAAGTTATTTTTCTGCGAAAAATTCGTTATCAGAAATTGCGGCCACCATTTCGTGTGCTGTTTTGCGACGAAAACAAGCTTTGAGCAACGGCGTAGTCGAACGGTACACACTCGGTAAGTAATCCTATACTTTTTTGTTTATAGCATAGTTTATACAGATTATTCCCAAAAAATTATACGTGTTTTGGAAATGTTGAGTGGAATTAGTCTAGAATCGGTTAATTTTATAGAAGAAAACCTTTCAAACAGCCTTAGTCCGTAAAGTTCACACCTATTGGGCTGCAATTGGCTCATATATTTAATCATTCCTACAATGTAAATTTCGATTAATGTGGAACGTATCTAAGCGTTATAGGGGGGTCTACTGTACTTGAAATTATTCAGTCTCTTGAAATCTCTATTTTTTATTCTCTAGAAATATGTTTATTACAAGATTGTATATTGTGCCTTGTGTGTACAATAAAGCTGACAGAAACTATATACTGTGTATACTGTTAGACAAAAAAAGAGGCATTACATAAGCTCATTAGCAATGTTATCTACAGCCTGTTCATTTATGATGAAACTTGTTAGGTCTTTGTGACTTGGGGCTTGTTAAATTTTGGCACTACGCTTGGACCTGCATCAGAATGTTCATTAGGTGGGTCCTCTGCTGATTTTTTCGTACAATTCTTCAGTTGTACTGTATATATCCCAGATGTAATATGCTCATCATTGAACTCTATAAATTCCAAAATATTAACTAAGCATTGAAAAATGTAATATATACAATAGATGGGGCTAGAAAAAAATCTGTTATTCCGAGTTACAGATCTGCTAAAAGGAGGAAAAATTAATTGATTTGGTGGGACCTGGGAAAAAAATTTATTCCAAGAAATCCATTAAAACGAGATACTACTGTATTTATCCAGAGATGACAACCAAATTCTGATAACAATATGGAGAATCTACTGTATGTTTAAAAAGATGATCATTTGTAACAGAAAACTTTGGCATTTTTTATTTAATAATATAATAATTACACATATGCATACATACACACATACACAACAACCCATGAACAGAAGTATGGAATATTTTGTAATTGTGGGAAAATTATTTTGATCCTTAAATAATCAATTGACAAAAATATTGAACTTTTAACAATTGGCAAATATATTAGACATATTAAAGTATTTACACACCAAACATCGTAAAGATATTTGCATAAATTACAAAATTACAGCATTTTAAATAAAGTAAGAGTTGAACAAAAGTATGGAATACTGATGATTAATATTTTGTAGGGCCACTTTTTGTCTTAATTATAGCCATAATTCTTTGTGGTATAGTAGAAATAAGAAAAATGTTTTTAATGTTCTGAAGAAAATGCTGTCTAAAAAAAAAGAGTTACAATCACAGAAAAATTAACGAAGACAGTCAAAGAGTCATGGTCAAAAGTTGATCCAGAACTGTATAAAAAAACTTATTTCTGTGTAAAAATTTCTAGTNCATAATATTTAAAATTATTAAAATCTAAGTGATAAAAATTCTAAAGATTTTGTCTGAAAATCTGTCAATATAATTATAATTAAATATAGCTTTGTAAAGAAATGTACATAAAAGTAACATAAAATATTCTTTACTTTTTAAACCTTAAAATAATCCACTTAGTCAAATAGCTCCCTACCAGTAGCTAATGGATAGAATCATTGGAAGCATTATATGATATTTTGGTATGTAGCATCCACCGGCTAAACCACCAAGTTGGTGCTCTGTAAAGCGCATGTGTGAATGCCTGTAATCTGGCTGCTTTACATCATTCAGATATTTTTGCCATGGAAGCTGTCCCATAATCTACAATACAGCATTTCCATTGGGAATATGCATAAACGAATTCATTTTTGAATATACAATAGCAATCTTATCATTGTTTTTCACATGTATAATAATTTGTAATAAAATACATAATGCAGTTATAATAAAATATTAATTTTAAGTAATTCAAAGTATGTTAAAATATGAAAATAATCGCACAATAGGTATTTATTTTAGAAAATATATGGAAAGTGGCACTTCCACAGCTTCCGTGGATGGCATGTCACTGCTAATTCAGGTGAGGGAGTCTGTATTAAAGCTGAAAGTCTGTCATATAATAAAGTAGGGTTTCTAATTGTACAGTATGTGTTAAAAAATGGCAAATTAGTTAGTTTATCTGTTTTTGCTTACACAGATATGTTTGTGTAATTACAATTAAGTATATACAAGAAGTTTAATTTCACAGAAAAGTTTTCTGTATATATTATTACAGTGGTACCTCGGTATACATCTGCTTTAAAATACATCCAATTCGGAATACATCCTGTTTGGACGAAACAAATTTTGCTCGGTATACGACTTTTGTTCAGTATATGACTTAATTATACGTGCCATCTATGAACAAGTAGCACAATCAGTGTACTAGACCAGACTAGATGTTTGCGGTGCCACGGTTTATAACTTTGTTAAATTTCTTCTGATTTTAATTTGTAAGTAAAATTTTATTATTTTTATTAATCATGAATTGCAAAAAGGTAAATGAAAAGCAACAGAAAACTAAAAAATGACTAGAATAACAATGGAACTGAAAAAAGAGATTGTTGAGAAATATGAAGGTGGCATCCATGTTCAATATTTAATTGTTGCATACCGTATTCCATGAACGACAATATCGGCAATCGTGAAAAATAAAGACATTATTAAATCTGCTAAAGTTTCAAAAGGGGTTAAATCAATTTCTAAACATTAGATCATGCTGAGAAATTGCTTTTGCTTTGGATAACTGAAAAACAGTGTGCTGGCGACAGTGTATCAGAAGCAATTATTTGAGAGAAAGCTAAAAAGATACATGCTGATCTCATGAAAAATCAAGCAGGAACTAGCCAGGAAAGCAAGGTGTTTAAAGCCAGCCATTTTTTTTACATGAGAATGGATTAATCATTTTTACATTACTTCTTATGGGAAAGGTTGGTTTGGTATACGTCCTATTCGGTATAAGTCCAAACATCAGGAACCGATTAAGGTCATATACCGAGGTTCCACTGTACTTATGTACTCACCATAGTTCTGAGACTGTAATAAGTATACAGTCTAAACTGAAATAAATAAACAAACATTTTTGCTAAATACACTTTAATTGTATTTTTCTAGGAAAGGCATTTAATACATATCTACTACTCTTAAAAATGTTTCCTGAATTCTGATTTTCACATTTTCTGTAGAAGGACACTGAAAGTAAACCATTT